>NW_008707300.1:6689-8746 GCF_000327385.1 Lottia gigantea
TTAGATTAGAGCGATAAAACACACATGGTATACACGGCGCAAACAACATTGCTCAGACTAAGTATATATCGAGATTGGGCTCCATATACTTATTATATTCAATACTAGAATCATTCAAGAAGACTGATTTATAACTTATTATAGGAATAGCAATACGTTTCTTCGCTTGACCAAGTTCTGCAATGACAAGGATATGAAAGGATAAACTGTAAGATTTGAATGATTGAGTTTTGCCCCTTATCGTTCACTATTTCAGACAAATATTCATTGATTTCCATCAGGGGCATTACATGGTGCTCAATGGTCGCCATAATGCAGATATTCCCTGTGAATTTCAGCTTGATAGCTTGCATACTTTGAAAGTTATAGCGTTTATTCGATTTTGACCAAATTTGCCATGGTAACCTAGGCTCAGCTTTTTGGGTTTTATTTCCGAAGCGTTTCCGATTTTGGTTTTATGTGGTTTTTTGAAGTCCCTTGGGTCTATATGATAGGAAATGAGTAGAATTAGGCAATTCTGAGAAATGCCGATGCCGACCATATAAGCCATAACTGTTTGAATATACAACTAAACCACTATTATCATATCACAATTGTTCAGACATACACTTAAACCACTATTATCATATCACAACTTTTCAAAAATACAATTAAACCGCTGTTATCTTATCGCAACTGATCAGACATACAACAAAACCATTGTTATCACATCACAACTGATCAGACATACAACTAAACCACTATTATCATATCGCAACTTATCAGACATACAACTAAACCATTAGTATCATATCACAACTGATCACAACATAACCATTCCTCGACACTTGAAAAATGATAATATTTCGAAAACCGGTTCGTGTCAATTGCGTAGGTTTTTGTTTAACTTGTTATAATTTTTCATTGTTAACGTTATTTATCACCTAAATATATATTTTTTGCATTTTTCATCATAACTTTCATCTTACTTTATATATCCCCAAACCCAGTTTGACTTATTTGCATAATTTGATCCCCACATTTTCACGCTAGCATATACAGTTTCCTCCTGTTACATCCGCTGTACATTCCCTTTCTAACCTCAAGTTTTTTTCATTATGCTCCCCAACTACAACAACCACTGGCAAGAATCCAGACATAGAAACACTAATCGTCAACCAAACCAATATCACGTACCCTACAACGGCCCTGTCTTCCATCGACCTCTACCACCTACCAATCGCCGACCACCAACCAACCCATCCAGCTATATCCCACCCCATCGCCTACCTACCTACAACACAGCCTACCAATCAAGAGGTAACCATCGACCTGACCAACAACAGAAACGACTACCAGCCCACCGACGCCAACCAGTCCCCACTCATAAGGAGGAAGAACCCTTTGTGAAAGTGTTCTTCCAAGTTTTGCAATCCTTACCCTTCAACAGCAAGGCCAACCAGCGTTTACCTTCAAACGCAAAGTCTCTGAGTTGGATAGTTTTATCCGTCCAGCAATGAAAACACCAGCTGTTGACGCGAATATTAGATCCCTCAATCGGACATGGCTCTCTAAGGTTACGCAGGTCCTGATCGACCATTACCAAACCACACTTCAAGAGAAGCTGACCACCATTCGCACCAAGTCTTTATCATCACCAGCCGTCGACCGCATCTTTTCTCATGCCCTGTCCTGGAACCGTCGCTCCTATGGGAAACGTCTCACTCAAGCTGTAATCACCAAATTCTACCAAACAATCAACGAAACAAAAACCAGAGTAACCATATCTCTACCAACTGAAATGGACACTACCCCTGCACCATCTAGAGCCACCACGCTGCCGAACCAAACCCCTAAACGAGCCCGAAGTTCACCTACTCCTAGTCCAGCAGACATAGGTAAACGCTCTCGTAGAGAGGGCACTCCCCTTCTCTTTTCACTTTCAGACTTTCCAACTGAATCTTCACCACGTGATCCAGGTTCCGCCAACCTTTCTTCCTTCTGTGCGTTTTTGGACCAGCAAACCACCCCTCAGTCTCCATCCAAGTCGAGACATGTATCCAGCCTTCTCCCCTCAA
>NW_008707300.1:9371-10267 GCF_000327385.1 Lottia gigantea
TACGAAGAAGAATTCGAACCAGTTGATAATCTTCATTGGTCTCCAGAAACAGCAAACAGCATTTATTTGTTTTGGATACACCAGCTTCAAGCATCAAGTAAGTCTTTAAACTAATTACTGGGGATAAAAATACTGAGAGGCCACCACTAGGCCAAACTGTAGTTAACTTGAGCCGCAAAATTCTCACACCCCTTCAGCATTCAATCTTAGACCGTGGACTTAAATTTATTCCAACACCAAAGATAGCTAACTTGAATTATCTCCGACCATCCATTGAACGATTTCAACGAAATCTTAGCTGCACATATTTTTTTCGAAACCACCCCCACATGGTGCTAGAACAATGTTTATTCCTAAATCCACGTGGACACCCCCTCAGGCCGCCATCCATCCTGAAATATTGAAAGCATTTGCGAGTATGAATAGCCAAACAGTGAACCTTTCCATAACACACGAAAAGCCTAATCTCATGTTGTGTCATTCTGAATAGGGAGGATTACGTTTCAGAAGCAGAGAATCAACTGAATAATCCTAAACATTATGCCATTTTACCGAAACCAATTTTCAAAGAAACTGCTAACATGATTAACAATATTCTTGCCGATTTAGTCAAAACTATTTATCTCAAACAGAAACAATATGACTATCTGTCTGCCAAACCTGATTGTCGCGAGAGACATTTGTACACTTTGCCTAAAATCCATAAGAATCCAACCAAGAAGTGGTTTATCTCGAATAAAATCCCTAAAGGCGGCCCGATTATATCTGACTGTGGTAGTGAGTCATATGCAGAATACATTGATCATTTCTTACTACCTCTAGCATGTCGACATCGCGCCTACCTTAAAGACACAACCGATTTTGTCAATAAAATAAAAATCTTCGAGTTCCCTCTA
>NW_008707301.1:0-1234 GCF_000327385.1 Lottia gigantea
AAGAGAGAGGGGTTTCTCTCCCACCTCCTGAAGTAGCGCCTCATTCTTCGTACCTACAGCTGCCCTGGTGGCAATACGTATAGCTNTCATGTGTAGAACGTCGAGTTTCTTCAGTTGAGTATCACTTGCTTTACCATAGGCAATACAACCATAATCAATAACTGAACGAACCAGTGACCTGTACATCATCATTAGAGTTTCTCTGTTTGCTCCCCATGTGGTACCTGAAACATAACGCATAACATTTAAGATTTTTGTAGACCGGTTACAGATATAGTCAATGTGCGTACTCCAAGTAAGACACCTGTCAAAGTGTACTCCCAGGAACCTTACTGAATTCTCATGCTTAATCTTCACACCATTCAGTCTAAGGTCAATACTGTCGTGATCTTTCTTTCTGCTGCAGAACAAACGACGGTTTTAGCTTCCGAAATAATGAAGCCTAGTTCTTGATAATCTACAAGGGTTTTTATAGTCAACTTGGCAGGCTTGTCATCTAATCAAAATGGCCTCAAATTAGGTCAAAATTGATTCTCAAAGAGGTCAAATTGGTCCTTTACAAAAGTCAAATGGTATCAAAATAATATTTGATTTCATTGAACAACTTTGGCAAATTTTGACTTTTAGTACCAATACTTATAGAAATTCTCAGAAGGTAATTCATAGAAAACATTTTATTTCAGAACAATCCTGCTTTAAATCTGCTAAAACCTGATGGAGCTCATAAATGGAGAAGTGCCAGTTCTGGTGAAAAATCAGTTTCAGCTGTCATACAGGTTGGTGGGGGAGCTTAAATAAAACAAAACAAAAATTTTATATAGCTATTTCACAAGTAACTAGGTGGTGTTTGGTCAAAGCTTGTTGGCATGGTTTTGCCATAATTATTTTTACCTGATTTGGGGGACTGCAATATTGATATACTTATTTATTCAAATCTTATGATACTGGTACATTTAGCAAACTGACAATGACAGCTAACATTTTAAGTGAGGATAAAAACTTGATAATGATTTTATGTAGTTTTAAGAAGTTGATAATGATAAATTCATTGATATTTTAGTTTGAGAAGTCATCTCAGATACAATGTATAGATATTGGTAATGAAGGTTCAGGGTTTATAGAAATATTGGTGGGGAAATCTACAGCAGTTTCAGATCAAGATTATCAGGTAAAGGGATTGAAACTTATCCTTATTTTCAAGATACTGGCATGGTTAGAAATGAAGGTAAAGGGA
>NW_008707302.1:0-1235 GCF_000327385.1 Lottia gigantea
TTCATATACATGAGAGAGATTTTGGACGCAAAATTTAAACAGCTGGCACAAGCTGTCATTGGACTAAATAAAAAAAGTGCTGATATCATAAGTGAAGAATCAGAAGAAATTTTGTGGAGTTAGGGCTTCTTAGGTTCTGAAACGCGTAAGCAACTCTTGGATAATATCGTGTATCTCATTGGATTAAACTTTGCCCTCCGCGTTGGTAAAGCGCACAAAAATCTACGAGTTGGAGAAAATTCACAAATTAGAATATGTGGTGAAAGTGATTCCAATCGCTACCTCTTATACACGGAGGATGTGTCGAACCAGGGTGGTCTTAAACATCGAAAATTGGCTATGAAGAGTGTTAGAGCTTACCAAAACAAAGAAAACCCAGAGAGATGTATGGTGGCCCATGAGCGCCATAGCTGTTTTATTATTTCATTTATGAAAAAAATATTCTTTTTAATTTGAATTCATTTTTATTTCACTTTCATTTTGATTTTGAATTCATTTTACTTTCATTTCGTTTTTTATTTTACTTTTATTTTTATTTTACCTTCATTTCGTTTTTTCATTTTACTTTCATTTTGTTTTTAAATTCGTTTTACTTTCATTTCGTTTTTTATTTTACTTTTATTTTTATTTTACTTTCATTTCGTTTTTTATTTTATTTTCATTTTGCTTTTAAATTCATTTTACTTTCATTTCATTTTTACTTTTTATTTCACTTTCGTTTTGTTTTTAAAATCATTTTACTTTTTATTTCACTTTCGTTTTGTTTTTAAAATAATTTTACTTTTACTTTCATTTCACTTTTTATTTTACTTTCACTTTCGTTTTGTTTTTAAAATCATTTTACTTTTACTTTCATTTTCGTTTTAAAAAAAAATTCTTCTTCATTTACTGCGCCATAGTGTCCAGATTATCCAGTCACACTTTCTATCATCCAAGCAATGACGTCATTGCATACTAGTGTGAGCAGGAGTTATTTCCCTTGAATGTGCTCTTGCGAGTAACCTCCCCCTTAACGGAGCAAATAATTATGTCTAAACGAAAATGGACAGATTTTGAGGCCCAAATTGCCAAACGTAGAAACCAAACTAGTGATGGCGAAACCTTGGAATATTTAACTGTTCAAAGACTCTCAGAACATGTTGAGGGTAAATGTCAAAAATATCGCCGTCTTGGTCCCCTCACAATGGTGGAATTTAACGGGGAGATGTCATTAGATAGCATTAAACTAGGCTGCT
>NW_008707303.1:0-1231 GCF_000327385.1 Lottia gigantea
TCAGGGGCCCGGAAAAACACTTGAAACCCAATGTAAAAACATTTAGAGAAAAAAATAGATTTTTTTTAGTTACAAGGGACCACTGCACGAAATGTGCTTATACACAAATAAATTTTTTTCTTGCAAAGTTACAAAGCTACAAAGCTGAAATTTTGCAGACATATGCACGTGGGCCACCTAGACATTTAGAAAAAAACAGAACTGAGAAATCTCCCATAGGGAAAAAGTTAGCCCCGGAAAAGTTGCCGATATTCGGCTCTTATAGGCCATATAGACGGAAAACGTCCAATAGCTAACTTTGCCAAATAAACCGATTTGGCCCATGTTTTGGACTTTTCCTACTGTTTAGACCCCAGGGGCCCGGAAAAACACTTGAAACCCAATTAAAAACAATTAGAGAAAAAAATAGATTTTTTTTAGTTACAAGGGACCACTGCACGAAATGTGCTTATACACAAATAAATTTTTTTCTTGCAAAGTTACAAAGCTACAAAGCTGAAATTTTGCAGACATATGCACGTGGGCCACCTAGACATTTAGAAAAAAACAGAACTGAGAAATCTCCTGATGCAGCAAGGCATCACCCACTGTGGGCGGGACGTTCGTTCCTTTCATGAATTAAGGAGAAACAATTCAGTTACTATTTTTACATTTTATTACGACACCTCACATTCCACACACACAGTTCACAAATAATTCGTTTGATGCGTTAGATGATTATACAGTATGTCGTTAAGCAATACGGGTATATAAAACGATGTGAAAAGACGTGAAAATACGTGGTTTAGCTGTAAAGACAAAAATACATATTCTTTAATATCAGTAAAAGATTTACCACAACAGTCACTATGATGAATTCAATGCACGTGGGGAGGCTTAGTGCATAAATGTCTTAAAATATGAAATTGCTTAAATGACATGTCAGGAATTATATTGCCGTTAATTCATATGTTCGTAAACGTTGTATTTAAAACATTATTACTTTACACTTACAACTTGTGAGGGGGTATATGCGTTAATTAATGATCAATAGAATTCTATGAAATATAAAACAATGGCGGCGTTTGTTAATAAGGCGGTTCGTTACGTTGATCATAGTGCAACTTACAGTTCTAGGGCTTACTTCGTTTAATGCGTTACTCTTAATACAAGCGTTGTACTAATATTTCTGCCGTAACATCTCCCATAGGGAAAAAGTTAGCTCAGGAAAAGTTGCCGATATTCGGCTCTT
>NW_008707304.1:0-938 GCF_000327385.1 Lottia gigantea
AATTCGGAAATTCACTATCAATATCAGCTTTCATATCAGACATCTCATGTTGAACAATGCCCTTAATTCTATCAGAAAGAGAATCTTCAAGATTGTCTATCCTTGTATTGATCATTTTACCCAAATTATGGATGGCGGACAATATTTCACCAGTTTCAATATAATTGATGTTACTTACTGGGCTTTCACTTTCGTTAGAATATGTAGGTCCGCATCTCGTCTTTTTAGTCATAGCTGATTCATCTTCACTATTATTCTCTGTAACCTCGTCAGCAGACCTTTTATTACTCGACAATCTTTCTCTAAATCTGTTATTTTCTCCCAGATCTACATCATGGACCACAGCTTTTGTTGATATGCTGGGGGTCGCCATTACTTCTTTCACAAATGTCTCGGCTGTGTCCATTGAAATGGCGTCCATAATTCAATTTGCAAAATAAATTCTATAAAAAATATAATCAGGAATCTTCAAAATACCTACAACAGGTACGATGAATATAACGAGGTGTATGATATTGGTTACTACGACCGTCTGCCTCTTGACCTCATTAATGGCGTGTGCATGTACACCAGATGAGCGATAATCACCGAAGTTTATAGCAAATATTTTGCCTGTTGATTTTTCTAAAGTTAACATATATACTTAGCATCTGCTGTAACTTGAATGTTTCTACGGTTATTATGCAGTTGTATCTTCAGGTCAATTGATGTAATTCAAGAGAAGAATCGAATACAAGTACACTCAAAATATCTACACGGATCAATGATTTCTACAGCTAACTTAAACACAACCGTCTTGTTCGAATGTCACGCACAATATCATCATTGATTCTACATCATCTGAAAATCTTTCTATCTTTCGTTCATCTTCTTGTCTTTCATTTATTTCATCTTTTATTTCTTGATTTCTAACTTGTACCATCTTATTCTTATTGTAC
>NW_008707304.1:8483-10262 GCF_000327385.1 Lottia gigantea
TAATATGGAGTAATTCCAGACCACAAATAAGAACATCTACGAGACACGATACATTACAAAAGAGAAATATTACACAAAGCTTACTCGTACAAAATCAGGGATGTTTAAACAAGTTTTGTGACAGAAATATAATTGGCTGATCAAAATTGGCAAATAGTGATCTTACTGTTGTCTGGTTGGGTGATCACTTGGTAGTAAATTACCATCAACATCTAAAAATCTTTCAGGATAAAATTGATCTGGTTTTTCCCATTCCATCTCGTCTATACATGCATAATATATATTAGTAATTAGCTGAAATACAGAATATGTTCTATTACACCTTGACATATTGTGAATATAAGAAATATATTCTTATGTGGACATGACATGACATGAGTTTTAAGGTAGCAATTGTCGCGTCGCCAATGGATATAAAAAAGTCAGAAATATTCGATTGATTTCAAAAGTACAATATACTCCATTAGGTTGTCATATACATATACATGCTCATATGTAACTAGGATACCGTTTCACCAAATCAAAACATTCAGGGCCTACCGTTGATTTAGCGGGAATTGTGTATCCTTCTATTTCAATATCTTCTCGGACATAGTGTGATATTCCTAACGGGATGTGACGTATGTAACGAAGACATTCTAGAATAACAGCGTTGGTGTATGGAAGTTTTGATCGATCAGCAAGACATGGTTCTTCACCACTAATTCTGAAATAAAAATAATTAATCTCCATCAGCTAGAATACTGGTTTGATGTATTGTAAGTTAGATGACGAATAAACTAGAACTTTATGTGATATATGTAAGCTATCCTCTTTATACTATTTATAATCCCGAAACATCCTATCTATATCCAGTCAGCAGTTGCACTATGGAATGTTGGTTGGGACCCAAAAATACTACCAACCTTTCCTCAATTTCTAATTGAAGACGACGCTGAACTTCGGGATATTTCATCATCAGGAGAAAAGTACCACATAGAGCACCATGAGTTGTAGAAAACGCTGCAATAACCATATCAGAAACAACTCCTTCTATCATAGTATCAGTTAAGTCCTTATCATTATCCTGTTCTAAACGTAGTGTTCCTATCAAGCTTCCATTTCCCTTCCATTTCTAATAATAAAACCATCATTATCATACCGACAAAATTAATGAAGTGATCTAATCAAGGTACCATAAAGATATTAGTCACTCAACAGTTATCGTAATATATCAAATATCCAGGACTTAAAATTCTTATCCGAAACAACATGTAATACTGATGAAACTTGGACAAAAAATGAGAAAATTTACGGTGCTGTCTGCTCGCCAGTGTAGGTTTACAACTGAATATCCCTTTCATGGAGAAAACAAAACTAATACAGATATTCAAAACAAACCTGTTTTTTTTTCAGGTGCAAGAAAGTACCGTAATATTCTTCTTTGGTCATGATGTAACTTCCGGACGACATCACCATTACTTCCGGGAAGATGTTGTAACCATGGGAACCGCGACAGTATAAAATTCTTGTCAGCAGCACTTATAGCAATAAAACTAGTATTGAATTCCCTTACATCAGAGAAAACTTTTTCTGCTTCTTTTGATTCTATTCGTTCATTGGTTAACTGAAAATTGGATATTCTAAAATTCTGTACTCAAAAGCTTACAAAACTATTATAATTTTTAGAATTATCACATTATCTCATTCAGAAGTAAACTGCCTCGATGTTACTGTACTATTCTATTCACACGGATTTCTTTTTTTATAGAAGCAAATGTGTTTGTGTGTCTGTGTGTA
>NW_008707305.1:0-1233 GCF_000327385.1 Lottia gigantea
TAGAACTACTGATGTTAAATTGGTGTTATATATACTTTATATTGACAGAACTACTGATGTTAAATTGGTGTTATATATATTTTATATTGACAGAACTACTGATGTTAAATTGGTGTTATATATACTTTATATTGACAGAACTACTGATGTTAAATTGGTGTTATATATACTTTATATTGACAGAACTACTGATGTTAAATTGGTGTTATATATATTTTATATTGACAGAACTACTGATGTTAAATTGGTGATATATGTATTTTATATTGACAGAACTACTGATGTTAAATTGGTGTTATATATATTTTATATTGACAGAACTACTGATGTTAAATTGGTGTTATATATATTTTATATTGACAGAACTACTGATGTTAAATTGGTGTTATATATATTTTATACTAACAGAACTACTGATGTTAAATTGGTGTTATATATATTTTATAATGACAGAACTACTGATGTTAAATTGGTGTTATATATATTTTATATTGACAGAACTACTGATGTTAAATTAGTGTTATATATATTTTATACTAACAGAACTACTGATGTTAAATTGGTGTTATATGTATTTTATATTGATAGAACTACTGATGTTAAATTGGTGTTATATATATTTTATACTAACAGAACTACTGATGTTAAATTGGTGTTATATGTGTTTTATATTGACAGAGCTACTGATGTTAAATTGGTGTTATATATATTTTATATTGACAGAACTACTGATGTTAAATTGGTGTTATATATATTTTATATTGATAGAACTACTGATGTTAAATTGGTGTTATATATATTTTATATTGACAGAACTACTGATGTTAAATTGGTGTTATATGTATTTTATATTGACAGAACCACTGATGTTAAATTGGTGTTATATATATTTTATATTGACAGAACTACTGATGTTAAATTGGTGTTATATATATTTTATATTGACAGAACTACTGATGTTAAATTGGTGTTATATGTGTTTTATATTGACAGAACTACTGATGTTAAATTGGTGTTATATGTATTTTATATTGACAGAACTACTGATGTTAAATTGGTGTTATATATATTTTATACTAACAGAACTACTGATGTTAAATTGGTGTTATATATATTTTATATTGACAGAACTGCTGATGTTAAATTGGTGTTATATATATTTTATACTAACAGAACTACTGATGTTAAATTGGTGTTATATATATTTTATACTAACAGAACTACTGATGTTAA
>NW_008707306.1:0-1232 GCF_000327385.1 Lottia gigantea
ATGACACACCTGTCCCTTTAAGTAGTTATGAACACAATAAAAGTTGGCTAATATTATTTCATTTACTATCTGCTCTACCTCAAAATAAAAATGGACTCCTCGCGTTTTTGTAGTGAATCTTTCTGTAATCTCAAATCATAGCATGTATAGAATATTTTTCTTTAAAATGCTGAAGCTTTCAATAACCTCCTAACTGCTGTGAACGTTTTGTGGACAAAGCTTAAAAAATGGCCCCAGAAGCAATTGCCAAGTCAAGTCAACCAAATGTAAAGTTGTGCATTTACTTTCCTTTATTTATTTTTATTTGTTTATTTAAAAGTAGAAATTGTAGGATTTTTTAATTTATTATGTACCCATATCATTTGTATAAAGTTAAAATCTAGTTCAATTCTGAATCCCAAATTCATAATCCAAATAGGACAACAATTTTTCAAAGCAATAAAAAAGATATACACAAGAAATAAAGTTCATACAAGCAAGAGAATTCTGTCAATCAAAAATCTCGTCCAAAGTATGGCAAAATTGGTAGTAAAAATTGTATAGTAGTGGACTCCTCCAAAGAGAAGTACCATCAGGTGTTTCAAAAAGAGTAAGCCGAAGTATGGCAAAATTGGTAGTAAAAATTGTATAGTAGTGGACTCCTCCAAAGAGAAGTACCATCAGGTGTTTCAAAAAGAGTAAGCCGAACAAATTTTTTTGTGATTTTTCTTAGGTTGTGCTTAATTATTGATTTATTTAAGCAAATTTTTAATAATTTTTTGTAATTTTAACCTCTTTAATTTGTGACATAGCTCCTTTAATCAGAAATATAAACATGTATCTTTTCTATGTATCTATTTATGTTATATTTTGATCTCAATGTATCATTGTGTATCTTTTGGTTTCATGTGTCTTTCATGTACATGCTTTGAAACCTTAGCCTACATTGAACATAGCATTTGATAGGTTAGATATTAAATGACCTACAAAAAGAGATGCATAACAATCTTGTCAGATCATGGGTTATAAGTGGAGTCCCCAAAGAAATAAAAAAAATCCTAAAATGAATTTGGGGATACATGAAACGAAAAGGCATAATGAATACAAGGACTGCTGTACCAATTTTCTGCTTTGGTTATCATCGTTTTTTGAATTTTTTATGTGTAGTTGACACTGATAGCATTAATTTACACCATACCAATTTTCAATCAGATGTCTGTGGTTCCTGCAATTCCACTAAAACTGAGCCTATG
>NW_008707307.1:0-1233 GCF_000327385.1 Lottia gigantea
ACTATATTCGGCAGACCCAACTATATTCGGCAGACCCCCTTTACTATATTCGGCAGACCCAACTATAATCCGCAGACCCCTTATACTATATTCGGCAGACCCCATATAGGGGGCCTACTTTTTTTATTTTTTGAAGCCATTTTTTGAAGCAATGTTTGGATATGCGTCGATAATTAGACTTAGGGATGAAATCATCTAGACATCCAGAGGTATGTACAAAACATTGTAATCTCCACCTATTACGTTTTTACTTGCAAAGTATATCAAAAACTGCTTTTGGAACTTTGTGGGCCAGTAGCGTATTTAGTGGCAACATGCCATCCATCACAATTTGGGCATTTCCATGCTATGCCTCCCTCCCCACTCTCGTTTCTCCACCGCTTTATGTTGACATCCTTGGATGTTGGAAATGAGGAGGGTTCAAAATTAGTGGAAATTACATTGCACAGTTTCCAAAAACCATAATCTGTTGCCGAGCTTTAGTGTAACTTTCAAAGAGACCGTTTGAGTACGATAAACCAAAAACAAAAACTGTTTTATTCAATGGACATAGTCACAAAATAACAAAATGCAAAATAATTCTACATGATCCTATTCTAAGGCACTCATTAATGTAATTAGTAACTACAAAATGTAGTTAAGCTGTTCGTTTAATGTCTTAATATGTGACTCAAGTAGTCGATCTCTAATATTAGCCGTAATGCTGAGATCTCTAGACGCAACAAAGTAGCTGAAACGCTTAACAATGCAATTTGACCTAACACAATAATATTTTGTGGTCTCTTTACTTGATCTGCGCGGTGTTGGATCACCCTTCACTTCCATCTCTCCCGATGAGAGATTATCATATCATACGGTATGTATTTCATTCTGCCCCGAGGAAATTCGGTCCCACATTCTTGGCAAAACATGGCCTTTGGCTCATCGCAAACAAAAGTAACAATTAACACTGTAAAAAAAATTTCCTTCCATTAACAGAAAAAATTCCGGCAGCTGATTTACCAGAATTTAAATTTTGCCTTCAGTTATATAACAGAATTTCTTGTAAAATATTTGCTTTAAATAACAGAAATATTTTACCACAAAATCTGTTAAATTAGAGAATGACTAACAATATTTCCTGTAATTAACAGAAAATAGGAAGGATATTCTGGTAAATCAGCTGCCGGAATTTTTCTAATATTTCCTGTAATTTAACAGAAAAATAGGAAGAATATTCTGGTAAATCTGCGC
>NW_008707308.1:0-1232 GCF_000327385.1 Lottia gigantea
ATATTTTATTTGACAATGGTAACAGTTTGTGTGGAGTGAAATGAATAATTTTAAGTTATATTTTGACAATATTTTGAATGTATATTGTAATATTGATGGTATCAATATGATTTTGGTATAAAGTGATACTATACTTATACTTCTTAGAATGAACATAAAATTTTAGTTCTAGAAATGATTAATATGAGTATATTTATATCCATCAGTGAACTTACATGGTGTCATAAAGTTACAACAGAATCCCTGTAAAATCTGGAAAATTGGAAAATCCATAAAACTAAGTAATTATTGAAAAACGCTTAATCTTGATATGAAGCGTTCTTCAATAGTTAATTGCATATTTATGGATAATTACTAAGTTTTTTGGATTTATCGGATTATATAAGGATCCTGTTATGTTATTTATGACAGCAGGTATATCTACTGGCTCTTATTCGCCAAATTCTTAAATTTTATGTTAATTCTTAGACGTAGTATCACTTTCACAAACACCTTGGCAACGTCGTGAAAACTGTGAAAATCTAAGTCACAGGTTTTCCTCATGGATTCAGCTATTTTTTTCATGATCACGAGGTCATACTTTTAACTGTTTATTATTAACTTTCAATTCAAGCTCCACTTAAACTAATTACTGTGGTGGGCGTTGCTTTTAGTGATAAAGGCTATGTTCGCCTTATGCGGTTGAGTTTGTGCATGTATACACAGTTCTTTGAATTTGACAGATCTTACATTTTGCAAGTCATTTTTCTTCACATAAAATGTGCTGTGCACACACCGCAAACACTTGAAAATAACCAGGAAGATGAATATAAAGTAGACAGTAAAATATAGATAATATTATCATAAATTGTATATTAATTTATATACAGCTAATATATTTACCTGGATTAACACGGAAGCGCCATTTTTTTAACCAATCTTACCTAAGTGTCAGAAACGGGAATTTTGTAAGCTAAGTCAATCAGTAATGGTGATTCACAGTTGTAAATCCGTGTGTGTCCAGAATTATCCGCGTTTGAAAGTTACAAAGACAAGTCGTCTTTTCTTGAGACACTGCCATAGAAAAGACATCTTTGGAAATAGGAAAAGAAATTCCTAGCCTGAGATATTTTTGAAGTAATTACGCTATTTTCGTACATTTCTAGAACTTTTGAAGACTAATTAATTCAAGACTCATATCAATCACCCAGAATGGTGCATCTATCCCTTTAAACTTTTATGACATTCAGCAT
>NW_008707309.1:0-5576 GCF_000327385.1 Lottia gigantea
TGATGAAACTTTGTATGCATGTATATATTGATGAGAGCTTGGTCAAGTTCAAATTTGGATTAACGGTATAGGAGTTATTGCCCTTGTCATGATAAAAAACATTCAAATTTGATCAAACTTAGTATGCATGTATATATTGATGAGATCTAAGGCAATTATTGGAGGAATAGTTGTTAAGTTACTGCCCTTGATTTAGTTAAAACATGTTGGCTGTTCCCTCCAGACTGTTCAGTGAAATGGTTGATGACACCAAACCCTCTGATTCCATGATAGCAGCATTAGTCTACTTTTATTCAATTTCCAACTGTATAGGGATCTATATATACACAACCTGCACGTGTTGGCTATTCCCTTGAAAATAATTGACTAAATGCAATCTGAAAACATTTATGTCGAACTGTAGACTATTAATATATTCATGATTCTATATATTTCTAATTTAGTTGAAGAAAATGCAACTGGAGAACCAAGTCTACTGATGGCCGCGGCGGAACTCGTTCAGAAATCTAAAATTAAGGAAGAAAAAGAAGACATTATGGTGATGGACACAAAATTAAAAATTATTGACATCTTAAAGGTAGGATCTTTCATCTTTAGGTTTAAAAACCTTACTGTTAGGTTCTATTTTTTTGATATTATGACAGGGACAGATTCCCCATTACCAAAAGTTGATTTGGGTCTTAAATATATGTAACTAATCTTCAGAAATACCAGAAATCAATGAAAATGGCATAATTCCTTCAAAAATACATCGGACTAGGAATTTCACTTTCAAACGTAGATAATTCTGGATTTGAGAGCCCAATTTTTGACAGTGACCTGTGAACACTATTACTAATTAGCTTAGCTAATAAAGACGAAGGTACGATAGGTTAAATAGATGGCGAGTCTGTCTCTTTAAAACAAAAGATAATATTTAATGTTTGGTGTTTATTTTTATATTTTTTGAGATAATAGTGTAGCTTTGTAAAAATTGGGACACATGTCAATGAGATAGAACTTTCTGATCTGATATACCCTTGTCAGTGAAAAAGAGCTCCCCTTGAACAATATATTATAACAAGCATATTACTACAAATGCCATGTCAAAATATCTCTGATAGAGATCTTCACAGTGCTCAAACTCAAACTCCAAGTCATTTCACTAATGATTTTTTTACATATTTCAAAAAGAAAGATCCCCTTTTTTTTAAATTTCTTCTATTATGTGAAATTTTGATCTATTTTGAATGATAAAGAATTAAGTATATTTTTCTTTGAGCATTTGATTTTGGTCTGATTTTTGTCAAAGATTTTTTCTGCATGTGAAAAATTGATTCAAGTCTGCATTTTTATGTCAATTTTATAAAAATGGTAATAATTTTAAATTTATTTGAATCATTTTTGATATTTTGTCATCAGCTTGATTATTAGATAAACGTACACTTGTTGTCTGAAACATCTTAACTTTATTGTGTTGTTTTAATAATCTAATTACCAACAGAAAACATCAACTTTCTGTCTGTGTGTTAGACCAGGAATGTCCAGGATTCAAACCCAACAAAGGTTGAGATACCTGTTTCTCGTCTGTCAGCAATGCACGTTAGGTCCAAAGGGGCTGACATGGAAAAAGTGTGTCATGCAGATGGAACCAAAAAACTTAGAGCCCATATGTTACAGGCTGTGTTGTGTTAAGTAGACGAATACTGCTGTCCCTAATGAAGAGGCCTGATCTTTCCATCCACTGTACTTTGTGGTTCTGATATTGTATTATGATAATAATATAAGTTATAATGTTTCAGTCAACTAGTTTGCTAGATGTTGTATCTGTGATATTTTATGTTTTAACCTGTGAGATATTTTTGATTGTTTTATTTCAGTTTATTTTAAATGTTAGATTAGACTATAGAATCACCTGTTTATTGTCTATTTTTAAACAAGAGCACGACGTAAATTCCACGCCCAAATTAACGGATGGTATTTAATTTTACCTTATGTTTATAAACTGTTAACTTGTTATTATTGTGGAAAAAACAATTTTCATGTATTTACACAGTTATTCCTGAACAAAATATGCTAAAAATATACAAAAGTTATGAGATGTGTGGCGCCAGACAGGGTATGCTTACTCTTCTAGACACCTGATACTACTTTTCATTATGAAATACCTACTCACTTACAATTGATATACTTCCTCATGTGAATAGTTTATTAGCTGTTACCCATTTTTTGTCAAAATGTTGTTTTGGAATTGGGGTTTCATTTTGTGGATCAGATCGTTATATATTTGGTTTATTTATTTGTGAGTTGACAAATATGCTGGAATATACAAAGGATAGGCTAATCCACAGACATTTTTACACAAAATTTGCTAAAATTCACAAGCATCTCATGATTAAATATATTTTTGTGGGTGGAATCCAAAAATTTAAGTTGCCACAAAGATGTTTCTAAAGACTAATCCATGAAATTTGGTGCCCACAATAGATAATGATTTGACAGTATTATCTAGATAGCTTATTTATATAGCTTATTTATATAGCTTATTTATATAGCTTGGTGTTGGATATTTTATTTCTATTCTGTATCTATTTGTTTTAAAGACTATATCTTGAGGTTTACGGATCATATACCATTCAAACCCTAATTATAGTTCTGTTGGTTTTTATGCATCTTGGTATTATTTCACTTTTTCTGTACATTCCACATTGTTTGTTGAGATGAGACTACGTGGACTATTTTTTGTTGATTTTGGGCATTTTGTGTTGAAAATTTATTAGTTGGTGGTGCATTTTTCTTGGCTTTTTTAATTGTTCCTTTATATGCTTATTAGTCTGTTAGTCTAACTTCCCTCTCGTTTGTCCAACCTATCTATCTCATGTCATCTATAACATATCTTTTTACTCCTTCCGTACTCCCTAATTCTGCTATTCCATTGTCTCCTGACATAACCAACTATTAAATAATGGTGTATATATTTCAGTATTTAACTCAGATTCGTCTAGATTACCGTGTAACGTGGATCCTGTCAAATTATAAACAGGAGATAATTCCTCAGTTACAAGATGATATTGATCAAGATATGAACGTAGACATTAGTATGTTTTACGGAACTTTTCTAGTTTGATTCGTGTCTGCTGGTTTTTTAAGTTTGTTTGCTTTGTAGTGGAATGAACCCTCTAGCTGTATGAAACGGTATTTGAGTCTCCAGTTTCCAAACCTTAGATCCACCAGCTGATATTCTCATCACTCAGTTAAGTTTAGGATCTAAGTTTTCAAGATGGTGGGTTTTGTAGTCTTCATTTCTGTAATGAAGACACTGATAGCTCTGATTTGCGCCATTCAAAGTTTCAGTCAGACGTCTTGTGGTTCTTGTGATTCCACTAAAACTAAGTGTTTTATGATGTCACTATCAGAAAAACTGCTTATGATATTTAATAACCTTTGCGATAGTAAGGTAAATATATGCTAAGTGGAATTGCAGGAACCACAGACGTCTGACTGAAAATCTGAGTGGTGCAAATCAATGCTATTAATGTCACTGATACACATAAATTTAGAAAACCTCTTTACAATCCCTTTCAAAATGAGCCAATGATTTGAAGAATTAGCAAGATGAGGGATAAAGCAGTAGGTAGCAAAGTGTGCTGAGGATGTCTCCTTGTTGGATCAAAGGATGAGATGTGGAAGACTCAACTACCTTCATTACAGCAAGATGTGAAGAAATAAACAGCATTAATTCAGAGTGATTTTGATGTCTCTAGAATTTTTTTAACAATTTGATTCACTGTGTGATTTTTCCTAATTTCTAGAAATTTTGTATTTTTTTTTCTAATATTTTAACACATTTTGGTTTCCACAGACACAATATTTTTATTAGATATGTAGTTTTATTAATTTTTAAAATTTCAACCCTGTACACCACAGAATTAGAGTAGCATCCCTTGATATTGTTCGTCTAAGTTTTAACATTTGGGTCTTGCTTGAGGATGTAAAATAGTGGAATTGGCATGTGAACTTCAGTAAATTGTTAAACCGAGTGCAAATAATATAGATCATCATATGCCCTGATCTCTATAAAAATTATGTGATGTTACTTGGTAAGGCGCACTTCACCAGCTAAAGGAATAAAAGGACTGGTTCACTTTCACCTATTATTGTAAGCATGCTCGTTGGAGATTTGACATTCTCGTCCGTGGTAGGTCTAGATGGTTCAAAGTTGAAGGAGGTTCAAGAATATGTAGATCTGTATTTTCAAAATGTCCTTCATTGCACACTGCAGGGCAATATCCATGCTCATTATACCTAATCAGTAGCAATAATAGGATGCTGAGCTACATTTCTTTTTAATAGTCTAACAAGATACAGGAAAATTGGGTGTAAAACTTCTTTTTAATTTGCTTTTCTTCTTTTCTTCATATCAATGTATTACTTTGTTTTCAACATTTTCAATTAAAAAAATTTATAATTCTTCAGATTTAAATAACTTTAATGATCTCAAATTCATTCATAAATACATCAGTATTATTATCTTAGTAATAAAAAGTCAATTATCTGTATAAGTTGTAATGATTATATTAAAATATATTTTGTATAATTTTTCCAGGTCTAGATTTAGAAAGTATCGCTACACAAGCTGAGGATATCTTCGGTGGAAGGTAATTTATATTTCTCAATTAGTTTATTACAATAAAAAATACATGTGAGTTATGTGGCTAATTTGATTTGCAAAGTCAAATACTGATATCAGTTGTTTTTGAAAAGTTGCTCAGAACTCTGGGAAAAGAAATCTGATTGGTCAATACTTCACAAGTACGAATAATTTTCATATACATAATTACGATCTAGTTAAGAAATGAGAATTGAATTATTGTTTCTATATTTTCAGTACGGAGACAGCTGAACTAGATTTAGATGGTCAGGGAGGAAAGATGTTTCTACGTGTATTATTGAGTCTGGTAATGCATGACTACCCTTCGCTGGTCTCCGGAGCTCTACAACTATTATTCCGTCATTTCAGTCAACGTCAAGAAGTTTTACAGGCTTTTAAACAGGTGAGATTAGATTGATTATTTAGGCCAATGTGAGAAAATTTGGCATTTAAAAATATGTTTAGACTTCCTTTCATAATTTAAAATTTCTTTATGTATTCGAGGCAATCCCTCATTCAAAACTAATAAAATAAAGATTTTTATAAAAAATAAACTGCTCATACTTCTGTTTATAGAAATTATTCTAGATAATAAATTTCACGTAATCTATTCATTTACTTGATACAACAATAGATAATAATATATCATTCCCTCTAAGTCCAGCGCACACGTGAGTCAATAGCTCAACCATTCGTCACAAGTAACTGATATCTCAACCTGTGTGGGTCAATTTTGCTGCGTTGTTTGCCTCGCGAGACAGTGCCTCAGAAATCTATCATGTTTCATATTTTTTTGGCACGAATGACGTTTGACTCAAAGTGTTCGCTTGACATGAGACGATAGCTCAGCCAGCATTTTCTCCACGGCCAATAGAATGTGTTTATGCTGAGCTGTTGACTCATGTGTGCGCCAGACTTTAAATTTTTTTGGTAGGTGCAGAATATT
>NW_008707309.1:5737-10272 GCF_000327385.1 Lottia gigantea
TTGTTTTTTTTTCTATCAGCCATACATAACACTTTTTAAAATGGAGATCAAGACTTCAAGTTGTCTTTAACCTGATCAAAATATACTGTCAGAAATGTAAATTATTTTAGTTTCTGTACAGTCATTAACATTCTGTCAGATAGAGGTTTACAAAATAAAAAATATTTCACGGTAAACTATACAAGTGGTTTGTTATATTCTATTATTATATGTTCACTCCAAGGATGTTAATTATAATTATTTGTTGCAGGAGAAAACAGAAAAGAAATCTGGTGATTCGAAATCTTCTTCTACTGTCTTGGTTAGTTTTAATATTTTTTCTTGTCACATACTTGATACCACTCTTGTGACTATGTTGTCAAGTTTTTCATTTTAGAGAGTCTACATACCTTTTTTGTGTAATTACTGTAATGTATTCAATTAAGAACACTGTGAGTTGTATATTATAAGTTTAATACATGTTTACAGTAGGTAAGATGGCTGCCAAGTGCCTGCACGTGCGGTAGAAAAGATATATATATAGCATACAATAATCTCGATACCAAAGCACTTTGAAGCATAATCCATAGTCTCGGTTTTCCATGTCAATATATTACAATTACTAAACAGGATTTTATGATATACTACTCCAGTATTATCATAAATTTGTGTTTTGTTAAATGTGATCTCTACCCCTAATGTCACTTAATGATTATAAAAATTTTTCCGTTCATTTGTTTGATAAATTAAAGAATGCTTTATTTTAAAAATGATAAATATTGATCTTTTTTCACTTTGCCAAATTACCCTGGACGGCTTTGTACTGATTATATTGTAGCCTATACTCTTTCAAGTTAAAAAACTAAAGAATAATCAAAGTATTTGTTTGTTTTCAGAATTTATCAGATGATCAGGGTTCAGCTATTGACCTTGACCTAGGACCACCCATTGATCAGATGTCGGCCAAAAACTACAAAAAAATGAAATCAGTAAGTAAATTTGTGTCTTGTGTTTGAATATCTGAAATTATCTTCTGGTGTCAAGTTTTTTTCAGATTTACTGGAGGAATAGAAAGGGATACACATCATACTTGCTTGAGGATTATATTCGCAAGCAACTGTCCTGATGATGAAGTTATATCCAAAACATGTATGAAATGTTAGTGATGTAATTTATTATTATAGATTTTACTACGTCTGACCAAACTGTGTGTACAGGAACTAGCTGGGGGTGACGGAAATAGAAAACCTAAACGTCACGAACAGAGATTGTTACGGAATATGGGAGCTCATACTGTTGTTTTAGAATTACTACAGATTCCATATGATAAGGTAAAGTAACTTCGGTCAGACAGTTGAATTCTGAACTGTCTACTGAGCAAAGTTGTAAAACATAAAAATGAAGGCATCATATATTTTGAAATACAATAAAAAGTAATAAATGAATTCATACTTATAAGACCAGATAATGTTTATTATTACAAATACTACCTAAAAATATAGTGGACTTCTTGTATTATTGTTTAGATTCTGACACAGACGTGCATAAATATCTGTAAAAGAAGTAGCAAAGAATTAATGATTAATGTGCATCAGCGCAGTGTTAACATTCTGTTTAAAACTATTTTGATGTTGATATTTGTGATTTGGATATCTTCATTAGAGTGTTGTTAGATTTGAAGTTGTGAAAATAGAAGATTTTAAAAATTGATAGAAATTAGTTGGTTTTTATGCTAAATATTAAATTATTTTATTTCAGTCATCTGATATTAGGATGCATGAAATAATGAAACTAGCTCATGAATTTCTTCAATCATTCTGTCTGGGTAATCAACCTAATCAAGCTCTACTTCATCAAAACCTCGACTTATTCCTTAATCCTGGGGTAGGTCTGAGTTTATTGTAACTTATTTATGATTTATCTTACCCTTATTGTCTCAAAGAAAAATAGAAATTATCTACAACTCTGGTTTACAAGATTCTTTCCATCAGCTGGTACTTGATCAAACCTCTTGGCTATGATCTTTCCTGGATTATCCGTGTCCATTTATAACTAAGTTGACTGAAGATGGTAGTTTCAACCTCATCCTGGAGAGGCTTAGTAATAATGAACCATGTCCTGTCTTCTATAGACCAACCCCTCTACAGTTTGAAGTAGTAAGAATATTTGCCCTATTATATAACATGTAGTGTTGTTGGTAAAATAATTTGTTTTGTAGTAATTTTTTATTTATTTATATTTTAGTTATTAGAAGCGAAGACGATGTCCGCGATATTTCAAGATAATATCAGTTTATGTAATGAAATAACAGAAAGAGTTGTACAACATTTCGTTCATTGTATAGAGACTCACGGTCGACACGTTCAATATCTCAAATTTCTACAAACTATCGTCAAGGGAGGAGAGAGAAGTAGAAAAGGGCAGGAACTGGTTATGGCAGAGGTAAATTGTTTTATTAATTTGAGGCAATCGAAAGACAAAATTATCGTAGAAAACAATTTTGCATCATGAAAATGTGAAAGCTTCAACTAATTATAATTTCAGTTTATCACATCGAATGTGTTATTTTTTTATTTTGTTTATTTTCAGTTAATCAGTGTAGGAGAAGAAGTGTTGGTATTTTATAACGACCGAGCCTCGTTTGAAACGTTAATTAATCTGATGAATCAGGAACGAAACAGAATTGACGAAAGATCTCCGTTAAAATATCATATCAATCTCGTTCAACTATTGGCTCTCTGTACAGAGGGGAAGTGTCTGTTTACAGAGATCAAATGTCATTCTCTTCTCCCATTGGACGATATCGTACGAGTTGTGACTCATAAAGATTGTATTCCAGAGGTTTGTTAAATTCAAATATCTAGCAAATGCTTTCACAAGTTGTTGGCACAATTCTTTTTATTCATATTTTTATTAGATTTTAGAAAATAACATTAGGAATATAAGAAATGTTAATGCACGCTTATACATACATACTTGTAAAATTATTATTACCAACTATAGAGATTAATTGTGCCTGAGGATAATTTTTAGATTTTATCAATAAAAATTATATACAATGCATAAAAATCATTTTCTGATGTTTGAAAATTCATTTAAATTGTCCTATTTTTATAGGTGAAGTCAGCGTATATTAATTTTCTAAACCATTGCTATGTTGATACGGAGGTAGAGATGAAGGAATTATTTAACAGTAGACATATGTGGACTTTATTTGAGAATTTTCTCGTAGATATGGCCATCGTAAGTTTTCAGTTATCCTAAATGAGAATGAGGCAGCAATTTTTAGTTAGAAATGCTGCCATCTTGTAAGGGGAGATAAAATATATTATCATGTTATTGTGGTCTGGTGGTATAATGGTTACGAATTCTTTTGCGGGAGCTGTGTCATTTCCGATGAAATGAAAGAATTGCAGGAACCACAGGCGTAGAACGAAGAATTGGTATGTCCCAAATAGAAGTCCAAGGTGTCCCCAATACACATAAAAAGGCTAGAAAACCTCTTTGCAATCCCTTTGATATTAACAGACCCAAAGATGTTTTCAATATACCTGACCATGACTGATATCATTATGACTCAATAGATACAAAGTTTATATTGTACAATATATTTAGGCATCAGTGATTGAAGATTGAAGAAAATTATTAATTTTATTTATATATTATATTACAGGTCTGTAACACACCATGTGACCCTAACCATAGCGACCAAATGATGCACGACTACGTTACTATCACTGTAATGAATATTATTTCCACGTATTTTAGTTCTTCGTATTCCGATCAAAGTACTTCCATACAGGTGAGCCAATAGACTAGTGCCTGCACGATATGTCAGTGATCAGATACATCATGATATTTTAACACGATATGATATAATGACTTGCATCACACAGTTGTTTTATCAATACTTTATAATACTATTCATACTTGATAAACAGGATGAGCTTACAGACTCTCTAAAATAGATACCAAGTTGACAAACATGACTACACATTATTATCTATGTGGACTCTCTGAAGGCAATAAGTCAATCATGGAGCAGTCATTTTGATCTTAAGCTTATTCATAATAAATAAACCTATTACTAATGATCCTAACTGCAAAACGAAACCTGAAATCCAAAACAACATTTTGGCGAAACATTACAATCAGCTAATAAACTTTTCATATAATCTTATAATGCTGTTTTTTGTAGACAAATCAACCAGTTTTCGTGAGGTTATTACAAGGTGCTTTTAGACTCTCTCATTGTGATTGGTTGTCAGGGACACAACGATTTAACGTAGAGAACTGTATTAAAACTCTATCAGATACAGGTTAGTTAACTCCCCTTACTTATTTATATTTTACATTGTGATTGGTTGTTAATTTTGATTAAATACATACAGTTGTTTTCAAACACCTACCAAAAAATGAATTAACTTAAAATGTCTAAGTAAACCTTAAGTTTTGGGGTTCAAAAATTAACGGTTGATTTTTTTAGTTAAAACTTCCAGCTAAATTTAGGAACACGTTTCTCTAGATTTTGGTGTAAAGTTTATAGTTATTGGATC
>NW_008707309.1:10322-13592 GCF_000327385.1 Lottia gigantea
AACAACATTGCAAGCAGCTAATGAACTTTTCATATAATCTTATAATGCTGTTTTTTGTAGACAAATCAACCAGTTTTCGTGAGGTTATTACAAGGTGCTTTTAGACTCTCTCATTGTGATTGGTTGTCAGGGACACAACGATTTAACGTAGAGAACTGTATTAAAACTCTATCAGATACAGGTTAGTTATCTCCCCTTACTTATTTACATATTACATTGTGATTGGTGGTAACGTAGAGAACTGTATTAAAACTCTATCTGATACAGGTTAGTTATCTCCCCTTACCTATTTATATGTTACATTGTGATTGGTTGTTAATTTTGCTTAAATACATACAGTTGTTTTCAAACACCTACCAAAAAATGAATTAACTTAAAATGTCTAAGTAAACCTTAAGTTTTGGGGTTCAAAAATTAAAGGTTGAATTTTTTTAGTTAAAACTTCCAGCTAAATTTAGGAACACGTTTCTCTAGATTTTGGTGTAAAGTTTATAGTTATTGGATCGAAATAAATTTGACATTTGAAAATTCTAATTTGTAATGTATATTATTACAGCGAAGAGTCGAGGTATTGCGATACCAGTAGACTTGGACAGTCAGGTGAACAGTTTATTTGAGAAATCTCAGATTGTTTTAAAAACAACGAACACGTGGATGAAGAAACGATCCAATAGAATTGATTCTACTTCGAGCACACAGAGAGATTATAGAAATATTATAGAAGGTTTACAGGTTCGTAACTCCTAAAATAGTCTGCAATATCAGCATCTGCTGGAAACGAACGTTAACTTGTAAACTACCAACCAACTGTAACATTTTCTGGTTTGTGATGATGTTTCTCACAAAGGTGATGTCTATAGTGCTTCTACAGTGTCCTAAAGCAGTGTTATTTAAATATTTTTCTCAATTTCATCCTATATTTTGAGAGTAAAACTTGTTTCAAAAGACAATTTGACATCAATGACATCCCTTTGGATATATTTCTCAAGTTGGGGAGGTATAATTTGTAGTTTATTTTTATGTTCTTGTGTCATGTAGGATATTGTTTCTACACTAGAAGATCAGCTACGACCTCTAGTACAGGCAGAGTTGTCTGTCCTTGTTGATGTGTTACACCGACCAGAGTTATTGTTCTTGCCAGGAACAGACGCCAGGAAGAAATGTGAAAGTGGAGGCTTCATTTCGAGGTGAGTCAGAAAAGCTTTACATTTCAAAAGCATGTAATCTTTAGTGACTGTTGACATTTTACGCCATGTGACCCACTGGTGCCGCCGTTGCCTTGATGATGTCAAATTATTGTTTTGAAATGAGGTGCTGTAGGGTTTAAATTTTCCACAAAAACAATCTCTGCTTTCGATGAAAGTATCTCTTCACTGATGTTGACTATTTTAGGTTAATAAAACATACGAAGACTCTATTAGAAGAAAAGGAAGAGAAACTCTGTATCAAAGTTTTACAGACGTTGAAAGAAATGATGACAATAGACATTGATTATTCAGATAAGGTGAGGGCAAAGGTCATTGGATAATCATTTCTATAACCTCATTAATATTTATTAATTAATCTTATGAGTATTCATTAACTGCACTGAATATTCATTAATCATATGAGTGTTCATTAACTGCACTGGATATTCATTAACTGCACTGAATATTCATTAACCTCATTGAAATCCATATACAATATATGTAATCATTTATATGCTATGTTAAGACACAAGATGGGACAATAACACAAGGCTCTGTGTGCTATAGGCTGTGCATGTTAAATATCCTGTGACAGTATAAGATAAAGAAAACAATGTCTCATGCTGATGGCAATATTTCCCTCATTGCACACTGCATGATGTTGGCTATCTTACTTCACCCAATTTAGAGCACACAAAACTCATATCTTCATTAATGTTTATATATCTCATTAATATTCATATATCTCATTAATATTCATATATCTCATTAATATTCATTAAGATGGACTGGAAAACCCTGTCTAAAAGAGAATTAGATGACCATCGCAGGGTAAGGATAGTCCTTGTTGTCCAGTGATCAATTCAGTTGTATTTTAGAATTATCTTCAGTCTGTTTCAGAATCGCTTTCATTTTTCTCAGAATTTCTAGCTTCATCCAAATCTTTTTTTGTCATTTGTTGTATTATGTTGTGTTATATCGTGTTGTATTGTAATTTATTGTATTGTATCGTGTTGTATAGTGTGTTCAGTTTTTTTTTTAATTTTACATAAATTTTACGAATTTAAAGAATCAGATTATCTTATATTGTATGTTTCTAGCACGTTCTGTTTGTTGTATAAATTTCATTTTGTATTTTCTGTGAATTTTATAAATTAGAAAAAAAATTGATCTAGATTTTATTATCATCATGCGGATGTGAGATTATTATCGACAGTTGATTTAGAAATGTCATAGAAAAATGTTTTACTCAGATTATCAATATTCATTTACAGTTGGTTCTACTTTAATATGAGAAAGATATAATTTTACACTATGGTAGAGATAAGACCAAGACTGTTCTAGTTGACAAGACTGTTCAGGTAGACAAGACTGTTCTGGTAGACAAGAATCTTCTAGTTAACAAGACTGTTCTGGTAGACAAGACTGTTCTGGTTAACAAGACTGTTCTAGTTAACAAGACTCTTCTAGTAGACAAGACTATTCTGGTAGACAAGACTGTTCTAGTTAACAAGATTCTTCTAGTTAACAAGACTGTTCTAGTAGACAAGACTATTCTAGTAGACAAGACTGTTCTGGTAGACAAGACTCTTCTAGTAGACAAGATTCTTCTAGTAGACAAGACTGTTCTAGTAGACAAGACTGTTCTAGTAGACAAGACTGTTCTAGGAGACAAGACTGTTCTAGTTAACAAGATTCTTCTAGTAGACAAGACTGTTCTAGTAGACAAGACTGTTCTAGTAGACAAGACTGTTCTAGGAGACAAGACTGTTCTGGTAGACAAGACTCTTCTAGTAGACAAGACTGTTCTAGTTAACAAGACTGTTCTAGTAGACAAGACTGTTCTAGTAGACAAGACTGTTCTAGGAGACAAGACTGTTCTAGTAGACAAGACTGTTCTAGTTAACAAGACTGTTCTAGTTAACAAGACTGTTCTAGTAGACAAGACTGTTCTAGTAGACAAGACTGTTCTAGTAGACAAGACTGTTCTAGTAGACAAGACTGTTCTAGTTAACAAGACTGTTCTAGTTAACAAGACTGTTCTAGCAGACAAGACTGTTCTAGTAGACAAGACTCTTCTAGT
>NW_008707309.1:17904-21288 GCF_000327385.1 Lottia gigantea
ATACAATATATGTAATCATTTATATGCTATGTTAAGACACAAGATGGGACAATAACACAAGGCTCTGTGTGCTATAGGCTGTGCATGTTAAATATCCTGTGACAGTATAAGATAAAGAAAACAATGTCTCATGCTGATGGCAATATTTCCCTCATTGCACACTGCATGATGTTGGCTATCTTACTTCACCCAATTTAGAGCACACAAAACTCATATCTTCATTAATGTTTATATATCTCATTAATATTCATATATCTCATTAATATTCATATATCTCATTAATATTCATTAAGATGGACTGGAAAACCCTGTCTAAAAGAGAATTAGATGACCATCGCAGGGTAAGGATAGTCCTTGTTGTCCAGTGATCAATTCAGTTGTATTTTAGAATTATCTTCAGTCTGTTTCAGAATCGCTTTCATTTTTCTCAGAATTTCTAGCTTCATCCAAATCTTTTTTTGTCATTTGTTGTATTATGTTGTGTTATATCGTGTTGTATTGTAATTTATTGTATTGTATCGTGTTGTATAGTGTGTTCAGTTTTTTTTTTAATTTTACATAAATTTTACGAATTTAAAGAATCAGATTATCTTATATTGTATGTTTCTAGCACGTTCTGTTTGTTGTATAAATTTCATTTTGTATTTTCTGTGAATTTTATAAATTAGAAAAAAAATTGATCTAGATTTTATTATCATCATGCGGATGTGAGATTATTATCGACAGTTGATTTAGAAATGTCATAGAAAAATGTTTTACTCAGATTATCAATATTCATTTACAGTTGGTTCTACTTTAATATGAGAAAGATATAATTTTACACTATGGTAGAGATAAGACCAAGACTGTTCTAGTTGACAAGACTGTTCTGGTAGACAAGACTGTTCTGGTAGACAAGACTGTTCTAGTAGACAAGACTGTTCTGGTAGACAAGACTCTTCTAGTAGACAAGACTCTTCTAGTAGACAAGACTGTTCTGGTAGACAAGACTGTTCTGGTAGACAAGACAGTTCTGGTAGACAAGACTGTTCTAGTAGACAAGACTGTTCTAGTAGACAAGACTCTTCTAGTTAACAAGATTCTTCTAGTAGACAAGACTCTTCTAGTTAACAAGACTGTTCTAGTTGACAAGACTGTTCTAGTTAACAAGACTGTTCTAGTAGACAAGACTCTTCTAGTTAACAAGACTGTTCTAGTAGACAAGACTCTTCTAGTTAACAAGACTGTTCTAGTAGACAAGACTCTTCTAGTTAACAAGACTGTTCTAGTAGACAAGACTCTTCTAGTTAACAAGACTGTTCTAGTAGACAAGACTCTTCTAGTTAACAAGACTGTTCTAGTTAACAAGACTCTTCTAGTTAACAAGACTGTTCTAGTAGACAAGACTCTTCTAGTAGACAAGATTGTTCTAGTTAACAAGACTGTTCTAGTTAACAAGACTGTTCTAGTTAACAAGATTCTTCTAGTTAA
Source organism: Lottia gigantea (assembly GCF_000327385.1). Taxonomy (NCBI): domain Eukaryota; kingdom Metazoa; phylum Mollusca; class Gastropoda; family Lottiidae; genus Lottia; species Lottia gigantea. The sequence goes on from NW_008707309.1 coordinate 19,375, forward strand.
CAAGGCTGTTCTAGTTAACAAGACTCTTCTAGTAGACAAGACTGTTCTAGTAGACAAGACTGTTCTAGTAGACAAGACTGTTCTAGTTAACAAGACTGTTCTAGTAGACAAGACTGTTCTAGTAGACAAGACTCTTCTAGTTAACAAGACTCTTCTGGTTAACAAGACTGTTCTAGTAGACAAGACTCTTCTAGTTAACAAGATTCTTCTAGTAGACAAGACTGTTCTAGTAGACAAGACTAACAAGACTGTTCTAGTTAACAAGACTGTTCTAGTTAACAAGATTCTTCTAGTTAACAAGACTGTTCTAGTAGACAAGACTGTTCTAGTAGACAAGACTGTTCTAGTAGACAAGACTGTTCTAGTTAACAAGACTGTTCTAGTAGACAAGACTGTTCTAGTAAACAAGACTGTTCTAGGAGACAAGACTGTTCTAGTAGACAAGACTGTTCTAGTAGACAAGACTGTTCTGGTAGACAAGACTGTTCTAGTAGACAAGACTGTTCTAGTTAACAAGATTGTTCTAGTTAACAAGACTGTTTTAGTTAACAAGACTGTTCTAGTTAACAAGATTCTTCTAGTTAACAAGACTGTTCTAGTTAACAAGACTGTTCTAGTAGACAAGACTGTTCTAGTTAACAAGACTCTTCTAGTAGACAAGACTCTTCTAGTTAACAAGACTCTTCTAGTAGACAAGACTCTTCTAGTTAACAAGACTGTTCTAGTTAACAAGATTCTTCTAGTTAACAAGACTGTTCTAGTTAACAAGACTCTTCTAGTAGACAAGACTCTTCTAGTTAACAAGACTGTTCTAGTTGACAAGACTGTTCTAGTAGACAAGACTGTTCTGGTAGACAAGACTGTTCTAGTTAACAAGACTCTTCTAGTAGACAAGACTCTTCTAGTAGACAAGACTGTTCTAGTAGACAAGACTCTTCTAGTAGACAAGACTGTTCTGGTAGACAAGACTCTTCTAGTAGACAAGACTGTTCTAGTAGACAAGACTGTTCTAGTAGACAAGACTGTTCTAGTAGACAAGACTGTTCTAGTAGACAAGACTGTTCTAGTAGACAAGACTGTTCTAGTAGACAAGACTGTTCTGGTAGACAAGACTCTTCTAGTTAACAAGACTGTTCTGGTAGACAAGACTGTTCTGGTAGACAAGACTCTTCTAGTTAACAAGACTGTTCTGGTAGACAAGACTGTTCTGGTAGACAAGACTGTTCTGGTAGACAAGACTGTTCTAGTTAACAAGACTGTTCTGGTAGACAAGACTGTTCTGGTAGACAAGACTGTTCTGGTAGACAAGACTGTTCTGGTAGATATTTTAATTTGTTTTGTGCATTCGTCATTAAGATGTCTTGTATTATATTTTTTTTATTTTCAACTATTTAGAATAGAGGAGCATTTATTTCCAATTATTAGCCTAAATCACTTTGATATCTGTATTATATATTAAAAATCACTACTTTTAATACAACATTAGATTTAATATAAACTGTTTTTCAACAGTCAGATTTATTTAAAAAAAAAACTTATTAAAATGTACATGTAAATATTTAATCAGAGATGTAAAACTTCCAGAAATTTCTGGAATTGCAGGAATGGGTTGCAGATTCATTTCTTTTGCTGCCAGCACCTCAAAAGTTGCTGAAATGAATTCAATGGTCACTTAAATGTTTGATTTCATGCTTTACCTGTATCACTATACGTTTTTAATCAAACTGTATTTTCAATTCAAGCAATGCACTCACTGATTTTATTTAATATTAATCAACTTTTAACTTCATTTTGAATCACTATCACATTAGGGTTTAATTGATAAAACTCCCCATCTTTAACAACTGTTAGTAGGGATAGGGTTAATTATGGCTGTTTCACTGGCTACTGGAGTTTATATCATATGATATTGTG
>NW_008707309.1:21730-23780 GCF_000327385.1 Lottia gigantea
GTCGGTAGTTTTGAGTCGAGCTGAGATGACCCTACATGATGTACAGGTACTGTTATAGGTTACCTATTGTATTATTCAGTTAGATTAGATATTGATAGATATATTTGAGACTAGAGGCACTGATAAGACAATAGATATTAGACAGTTGACAGATTAGCTGTCAGGGCAGATTTCCTATTGCACACAGTCCGTCTGAGAGTGATCTAACTTAGCTCTACTTTCAAGCAAAAATTTAATCTTTTCATGGACCTGAGCAATGGAAATTTTTGTGCATTCAGTTGTTCACTGTTGTTGGTCAAATTTCACTTGTTTTGATTGTAAGAAATCAGATGCACTTGAAATCGAACTGAGTCTTCTTTTAGTCTCTTGTAGATCAGAAATGTTTATCTAATTATTCAATATGTAAATTAATAATATATTTTATTACGTGTTATATATATATTATAGTGTTTTCTAGATCATGAATATTTATCAACTATCTTCTGGTATATTTTATTATTATATTATAGTGTCATCTAGATCGCGAAGGGGCGTCAGATCTGGTGGTAGATCTAATTATAGAAAACACCAGTAACAGAATATTCCAGGAGACAGTAGAACTAGGTATCGCGTTACTAGAGGGAGGTAACTCTATTATACAGGTAATTACTCCCCTTTGATTAATATTTCAATTTGATTAATTCCATGATGCTTTAATTGAGTAACCTCAGAATGTTAGAGAATGAAATAGATGGATATATTCAGCTTCGCTACCGTTTGATTGAGTGCAGAATTGGAACCGACAGAACTTGTTCAGAACTCTTTCATGGAACGCCACGCCATGCCTTATCTTTTCAGACCTCTCTCTATAGCCGTCTGAGTCATGATAAGAGTTCAGAGACCTTCTATCGGACGTTCTATGATAGAATGAAAGAAGCCCAGTTAGAAATAAAGAATACAGTAACTGTCAACACCAGTGATACAACCTCACAGAAATTAGAAGAGGAAAATCTCTCAGCCAGTAAAAATATTAAAAAAGGTAAAATCAGGAACCAATTGTGGCATCTCAATAAATGCATTTCTCTTGTTACAAAAATATTTGGTGTGTTCCTTATATTGACTGGACAGAATAGGCTTACTCTTTCTGTGTTATTTACATCTTACTTGAATGTTACAGAGTAACTTATTTACTGTATGAAAACTTTAACACTATAGACCTAGTTTCACATAATTTATAGTAGAAATAAAATCAGCCATATTGTTACATCTCAGCTTTTTTCCTTTAATTTGTCCAAACCAAGGAATTCTCTTGTTTGCTGAGAAAAGCCTACGTTTTTATCCTCCAGGTCGATCTGATGCTGTGATATCAGAGGGATTGAGATCTCAATTTGACGATGCCAGTAACACGGCAGGTAGGACCATGGGTCAGATGAGACAGGGTCATGGTCACGGTGAAGATAGCGAGAATAATACTCCCGTCACTCCACCTGATGATGTCACAGATCATCGACCAATGAGAGACAAGGATGAGAAGAAACTGTCTGCTCAGATTGGAATGATGCAGCCTATTCTACGATTATTACAGTTATTGTGTGAGAATCATAACATGGATCTACAGGTAGGTCTGGTGTTATTTTACTTACTACCTGTAATCACACCTGGTTTAAAAACTGTAGTCCAACATGGCTTTAGTATACTTACCAAGCAAAATATCATAGTTAGTTTGAAAAAGAGTTGTCCAATGCTGATGTTCCTCGCAAAAAACTTCAAGGCATTATATTAAGCTATTCAGGAATATAAAAATAGCAATAATAATGAATTTTTTTATGACATACAGCCAAAAACCAAATTAGATAAAGAAAGAGTAGCCTAATACTGTCTCTGGAATAGTTCGGACAATTTAAATATTGTTGTCGAAATATTCTAGAAATAAACCATTTCTACCAACCCTATTTAAAACCGCATGTTTTCGCTATCATTGGTTCAGATCTGACGCAATCGTACCTGACTGTAATTATTATGTAAAATGATGTACAATAGTTTTCAGTTATATTAAACATGATAAACACAA
>NW_008707309.1:23830-32979 GCF_000327385.1 Lottia gigantea
ACCTGCGTCAACAAGACAATAAAACAAGTTATAATTTAGTTTGTGAAACTCTGCAGTTTTTAGATTGTATCTGTGGTAGTACGACTGGAGGATTGGGTCTACTAGGTTTATATATTAATATAAATAATGTAGGTTTGATTAACCAGGCGTTAACTAGTTTAACAGAATATTGTCAAGGACCGTGTCATATCAACCAGGTTTGTATTGTTCTACACCTTCACATTCCTTTCACAACATGTGCTTAGTTTTTTGTGGGGTTTTTATTAGGAAGTTTCTCAAAGAAAGCTAGATTGATGGAGTCTTTACGTTACATCTTTTGCTTGGAAAGGTGGAACAATGGTAGTTGTAGGTTCTAATCTCAGCCGTAAATGGGTAAAGTTAATGCACATAAGCTAGTAGAAAGGATCCTCTTGAACAAAAGTTGTCATCCACGTAAAAAATGACAGTTTCTTCCTTTCCTTCCCTGAAGATTGAATTATTATTGTTTTCTATTGTAGAATTCTATTGTAGAATTCTATTGTAGAATTCTATTGTAGAATTCTATTGTAGAATTCTGTTGTAGAATTCTATTGTTTTATATTGTAGAATTCTATTGTATTCTATTGTAGAATTCTATTGTTTTCTATTGTAGAATTCTATTGTTTTCTATTGTAGAATTCTATTGTTTTCTATTGTAGAATTCTATTGTATTCTATTGTAGAATTCTATTGTTTTCTATTGTAGAATTCTATTGTATTCTATTGTAGAATTCTGTTGTTTTCTATTGTAGAATTCTATTGTTTTCTATTGTAGAATTCTATTGTTTTCTATTGTAGAATTCTATTGTATTCTATTGTAGAATTCTATTGTTTTCTATTGTAGAATTCTATTGTTTTCTATTGTAGAATTCTATTGTAGAATTCTATTGTTTTCTATTGTAGAATTCTATTGTATTCTATTGTAGAATTCTATTGTTTTCTATTTTAGAATTCTATTGTATTCTATTGTAGAATTCTATTGTTTTCTATTGTAGAATTCTATTGTATTCTATTGTAGAATTCTATTGTTTTCTATTGTAGAATTCTATCGCTATGCATGAGAGTAATGGAATAGATATTATTATAGCGTTATTATTAAATGATATTAATCCACTCGGGAAACAGAGAATGGATCTAGTTCTAGAACTGAAGGTAAGTATCCTATTTTTATATGAATGATGATGTCATCAAACAAATCATACCAGACTTGGGTTCATTAAGTAAAACATTACTATGAGGTTTCTATTGTTTTGTCTTGACTTGGTTTGGCCTGCAAATTATCACAGGGGATAGCTGAGTGACAAAACATTTACTCTTAAATTCTGATTTAGCTTTTTTGTAAGCTAGATATGCTTATTTATCCAGATTATTGGCAACCAGATAAACCCGGCTCCACTGTAAATAAATACAGTATTATGACTTGAGAAGATAATGAAGATAATGTAAATAGTTGCAGACTTACAGTTTTATTTTTTATTATAATTATATCTTTCAGAATAACGCGTCAAAACTACTACTAGCTATAATGGAGAGTAGACACGATAGTGAGAACGCTGAACGAATTCTCTCTAATATGAGTCCAAAACAACTAGTAAGTTATAACTTATCATTCTCTAAGACAAACTATCATTTTATGATACCTCTTTGCCAATGTTTTTTCAAAAAGTCTTGCCTTATGCTTCAATATTTTTGAGAAATTGAGACTCTTTCTTATCTGGGTGTCTCAGATTTGCTTTGAAAATTTCACAAGAGTACATGCTATATCTTATGGTAAGGTAGCAGCGATATCCTGGGGATGACGATATGTCGCGATTATTAAAAATAATATCGTATCATATCATCATCCCCGGGATATCGTTGCTACCTTATCTTATGGTTAAGTCAAATTCTTCTTTTTCATTGGCTGTTATTTTCAGGTAGAATCTATAAAACGTGTATTTAAACAGGGGATATTGGAAGGGGATGCCATATATTTCACTCAGGTCTATAAATCTTTCTCTCCGCACGATTAACTTGTTCAAAAATACACTTTTATTTACCCTAGGGGGCTGTTGTCAGGAAATTTGTAACTGGCGATTTTTGTATCTAGTTAGCTTCTAAAATCTGATGGTTAATTTTTTTTCTTGCAATTATGTCAACCAATCAGTGTTTTTAGTACTTTATATTTGTGACTAATTTTAAGATTCTAGAAATCTGATTAGTCGATATCATCTCTGTAATAGCATCATCCAATCAGAGTTCGTAATTTTGTACGTCTACACATCTTGGAAAGTTATGATGTTGCTGACAAGCCCCTAGTTTGTGATTGCCACCCTACTTAAACCTGTTTGATGTTTTATATTAATCCAAGTGGCTGTTGATTTTCAATCTTAGATTTGAATGTAAGCTAAAAAAGGTTTTTTAAAACTAAAAATTACTGTTTGAATTTGCAGACAAAGATATTAGTGCCCACCCTGATTCAAAATATAAAAACTTACAGAGCATTTGGACTTTTGGTTTAAAGAGAATTGAAGTTTGGCAAATATTGCATTCATTATTACTTAAGTACTTACATTACCAAACAAAATTAAATGAATTGTTGGTGTTTATGTTTTAAATTGTCACTGGACTGGCACTAATATATTTGCTCTATACATAAAACCTGGCTATATTCGCATGATTTTATAAAGTGTTTTTAACCAGGCACTGTTTGAGTTATTTTAAACAATTAATCACCATGAGTTAAGAATGAATTATTATTAATATTTTTAGAGTGTTTGCAGTGTGACCCTTTTTTGATATCCCAGTGTGGAAATATTTTGATTAAAAATAATGTTGATTTTGCTGTTTAAACATAAAACCTTTTTCTTTTTACAACATTGTATTTGACAATCTTTATGAAGCTAATTTGGTAAACTAATTGTTTAATCTAGACCTTAAGAAGATACCATTATTAAACTGTAGTTATTGTTGTTATTTTGTTATCTGTATTCTAGGTTAATTTCTTCTATTAATTATAGATTGAGGAAGCAAAACATGCATTTTATTCAGAGAGTCCACATAGCTGTTATTGTTATTTTTTTTATATAGGTGATGGTAGCCAAACAAGCGTTCCATTGAGAGAGTTCACATAGCTGATAGAATTGGTATATATATTCTAGGTTGATGTAGCGAAACAAGCGTTCCATTCAGAGAGTCCACTTAAATATTATTGTTATTTTGTAGGTTGATGTAGCCAAACAAGCGTTCCATTCTGAAGATACAGTAGAAGATGATGAAGAAGATGATGAAGAAAGAGAAGCATCCCCTAAAGCTGTGGGTCACAATATATTCATCCTCGCCCATCAACTCTCACAACATAATAAAGAACTGGCGGAGTTATTAAAACCTAGTGGTACTGATTTATATGGTGACCAGGCTTTAGAGTTTTACGCTAAACATACAGCTCAGATTGAAGTATGTTATTGAAGGTCTTTTTTAACGTTCATATTGTCATACTGCGTTGGTTTTGTAGCGAATAGCCGCCATTTTCAGAAATGTCACAATATATATCCACTGATTTATATTGACAATTAGTCCTCCTGGATTATTCATTATTCAAAGGAAAGGAAAATCTAATTGTCTGCAGAAAGACAGTGGACCGCACCCCTTAAGATCTCTAACAACTTATGAATGGCAAAACCAACAATATCCACGGAAAGATGAAACACCATATGCCCCAGGGGACTTCTCTTTCCTAGAAAACATCACCTATATTTGACTTAATAAAATAAAATTTGTCGTTGTTTTTTTCAGATTGTGCGTCTAGATAGAACAATGGAGAGAATCGTCTTTCCAATTCCAGAAATCTGTGAATATTTAACGGAGGAGACGAAAGTAAAAGTTTATAATTCTGCCGAACGTGATGAACAGGGTAGTAAAGTGTCTGATTTTTTCGAGCGTCATGAAGACATGCTGAGAGAAATGCAATGGCAGAAGAAATTGAGAGGTAATTATAAATTAAAATTGCTTCCTAAAGAAAAGTTTCATTGAAGATTTTGAATTTTTTTAACAGTGTCACATTCTCACTCATGTTCAATGAACTTTCTAACTTGAATTATTGAAGTCTACTTTTAAGGATTAACTTTCATTTCTTAAACTAGCTGTCCTGACGAGGGTTGTTTATCCAAAATCCACGTTGGTCAATTTAGATTGACTTTGTAACCTCACCAAGGATTAGGGAATATGTTTTTTATTTTGGTTTACCATATATAGTAATAGCAAATAAAGTGTGCAGGTGTTTATAATGTTTACTTCTTCTAAACCTTCTCTAAATCTGAAAAATAAGCTTACCCCTTCATATCATTATCACCTTATTGTAGTCTGAAGTAAAAATTTAAATTGTTATATTTTCAGCGAATCCGTTGCTATTTTGGTTTAGTAGTCACATGTTACTATGGGGTAGCATGTCTTTTAATTTCACCGTCATCATCAACCTTCTAGTGGCCTTCTTTTATCCTTTTAGTAATTCCAAAAAAGGTGTGTATATTTAATACATTACTTTAACCCTGATGTTCCTACCCCCTAGTTTCCTGGGGTACATCATTATACTTCGTCCAACTCTCTCCTTGAATCTTTTAGTCATATAAATATTTGCCTTTTCAGTAGATAAAGCCCAATTCCAGGAGACAATTTTATTGTGGTGTGCCGTCTTAATGTTTGTTTTACAACTCGTAATTAAAATTAAAAGTCTGGTTCTCCTAAATATAAAATCATTGCCTCTTGTGTCTTAATTTTCTATTCAATTAGACAATTATACGTAATAAAGAGTAAATACTGAAGATTCTGTCTATCAGCTTTGTCTTCATCTTGATTATCCCTGCTCATTATCAATTCAAATTTATGTTCCAGAGCTAGATCCGAGACTGTCTGGTTTAGTATGGACAGCCATGTTGGTATCGTTAGCATTCGTTATCACCCTCCCCCGTCCACTTGGTATTCGTACTTTAATTGTTTCCACTATACTCAGATTAATATTCTCAGTCGGTCTGGAACCTACACTTTGGTTACTTGGTGTTTTAAATGTAAGTTCTCTTCATTTTCTTTCTTTCAATACGTCTTATGCTATATTTAAACTGTGTTACTTCAACTGTTTACAAAGAAACAAGAAACAACCTGGCTACCAGCTTAGTTGAATGAAGATCATACCATTGGTTCACCAACAATAAATTGAAGCAATAATCTTTAACGTAATGCGATTAATGATCTTAAAATATGGGAAATTAATGTCACGAAAGAGGAAAAAAACAACAATTACAAGGATAATAACTTAGGTTCACAAGGATCCTTTCTACCAGCTGATTACTTAGCAAACCTCATGGTAATGTTCTTTCCCTGATGATCTGTAGCTTGAATGAAGACATAGATAAGAAGGATAACAACTTTGGTTTATGATTCTACCAACTGCTTCTTGGTTTGGTCACACCTTAGAAATGAACTTTTTAAGATCATCTGAACCTATTTACATACAAGTTAACAGGAAGAATGAATATTGAAAATTTATTTTCTATATTATTATGTTTTATAAATTGATTCTATATATTTCAGGTTATAAATAAAGCAATATTTTTAACGAGTTTAATGGGAAATCGAGGAACTTTAACGAAACCATTTCGATATATTATAACAGATTTTGAGTTTATGTATAACAGTATTTATCTTACCATGTGTACTCTTGGTTTATGTGTTCACGAATTCTTCTACAGTTTATTGGTAAGTTTTAAGCAATCGGAAATGAGATGAAATGAATGGAGTTTTATTGGAGTTGTTCAAATTGAATAAGTTAGATTAGTGGTTGCTAGTCTGACACCCTGGGATCTCTGCCTCTTTCAAATTACACAAAACATACTGCAATTAATTGAAGTCACTCCCAATAATTGTTTTATATTACAGTTATTAGATGTAGTATATAGAGAAGATGTTTTATATCTATGTTTTATATTACAGTTATTAGATGTAGTATATAGAGAAGATGTTTTATATCTATGTTTTATATTACAGTTATTAGATGTAGTATATAGAGAAGATGTTTTATATCTATGTTTTATATTACAGTTATTAGATGTTGTATATAGAGAAGATGTTTTATATCTATGTTTTATATTACAGTTATTAGATGTTGTATATAGAGAAGATGTTTTATATCTATGTTTTATATTACAGTTATTAGATGTAGTATATAGAGAAGATGTTTTATATCTATGTTTTATATTACAGTTATTAGATGTTGTATATAGAAAAGATGTTTTATATCTATGTTTTATATTACAGTTATTAGATGTAGTATATAGAGAAGATGTTTTATATCTATGTTTTATATTACAGTTATTAGATGTAGTATATAGAGAAATCTATGTTTTATATTACAGTTATTAGATGTTGTATATAGAGAAGATGTTTTATATCTATGTTTTATATTTCAGTTATTAGATGTAGTATATAGAGAAGATGTTTTATATCTATGTTTTATATTACAGTTATTAGATGTTGTATATAGAGAAGATGTTTTATATCTATGTTTTATATTACAGTTATTAGATGTTGTATATAGAGAAGATGTTTTATATCTATGTTTTATATTACAGTTATTAGATGTTGTATATAGAGAAGATGTTTTATATCTATGTTTTATATTACAGTTATTAGATGTAGTATATAGAGAAGATGTTTTATATCTATGTTTTATATTACAGTTATTAGATGTAGTATATAGAGAAGATGTTTTATATCTATGTTTTATATTACAGTTATTAGATGTTGTATATAGAGAAGATGTTTTATATCTATGTTTTATATTACAGTTATTAGATGTAGTATATAGAGAAGATGTTTTATATCTATGTTTTATATTACAGTTATTAGATGTTGTATATAGAGAAGAGACGTTAGTTAATGTGATACGATCAGTAACTAGAAACGGTAGATCAATCATCCTAACAGCTGTTTTAGCTGTTATTTTAATCTACCTATTCTCTATAGTTGGGTTTATCTTCTTCCAAGATGATTTTCTAATGGAGGTTGAGATGCTACCAGTAGAAGACATTGTCAGTGAGTAGATTTCTTTAGAAAATATGAATTTACCATCTCTTTTTCATTATGGATAAAGATAAAAAGTCAAAATCTCTGTTCTACTTTCACTTTATTATAATGAGGCAAATTGTTGCATATATACAATACTCCTTTAGGTCTAAAATACATGAAATAGGAAAAGATATTAACAATATTTTATTGATATATTTAAGGTATTGAGGAAACAGGTTTAGGACTCTATAACGCCTCTCTTTGATTTGCTTCGTTAGCAGTGAGAACTTTAAAAGAAGTTAATTCAGACTCAAATCAATTAACTTAAAGTAATTTTAAAGAGGTTTTCTAAAGAAATTATGAGTATCAGGGACACTGATGGCATTAATTTGCACTATTTAAATGTTTAATCAGACGTCTGTGGTTCCTGCAATTCTGCTAGAACTATGTAGTTTATAACGTCACTATCGCAAAGGTTCTTGTGTATCAAAAGCAGATTTTTGTGATGTTTTAGTAGAATTTTGAGACGCAGGATTGAAAATTTATGCTATCAGTATCCCAAATACACTTAAATAGTATAGAAAACTTCTTTACAATCTCTTTACTGAATTCTTCACTTCTTCCACAACATGTGTTAATTCTATATTCTGAAGTCTATATTATAGAATAAACTGATTATTTTTAGATGAAACTATGATAAATAAAGCAGAAGCCACGTGTTCAGCTGATGGAAATTGTACCAAAACTCAGTCAATCGTTGATCAATTGTTAAACATGGGAGGAGGTACTATATTTTTTTCTTGTTTAAGTAACAAACGCTATTTTATATCTTTTATTATTTTTATTATTATAATTCTACAGTGTTTTTTTATATCACCCCCTTCCAAATTTTCCCCCTGGATTATTTCCCTTTTAGAAGGCCACATTAGAAGTTATACATGCAAAGTGTCAAGTCGTGTGAATGAGACGATCAACCAAGGTCTTGTGAATATAATCACACGTTAAAGATTCTAAGCCAATCGGAATTCGATAAATCATAGCTGGATTGCTACAGCCAAGATATCTCACATTGTCATCTAAACTATAAAAATAATAATGGCAAGAGGCGAATATGGGAAGAGGGCGATGAAAATCAACCCGTTATTACAGCTATAGTGATATTATTTATTAGGTATTGAAGTAGTAAGTGATGGTGTAGAAGAAGATGGGAAACAAAGAGCCTGTGATTCTCTCATTATGTGTATCCTGACCTCCCTGAATCAGGGATTACGGAATGGAGGAGGAATTGGAGATGTTCTCCGTAAACCAAGTAGTAGGGTAAGCCAGGAAACTATTTCATAAGGATATAGGGAGAAATTAAAAGTAAAACATTAGAGACTTAAACTAAATCCAGATTTCAATACTGTATTCGGATTGGTTTTCAAAGATCAATTTATATCAATAATTCAGTAATTGACCAATCAGATGAAGAAAATTCGTAAATCCTGAGTTTTTGGCTATTTTTAACGTATCTGATAAAATATCTCATATATTTACTTCATTTAATAATACTCAATTCATCATTTTTATACGCCCTAATGAAAATGTGGACGTATATTGCCGTCACCCCTGTCGGTCTGTCCGTCAACATTTCTTGTGAACACAATAGAGACTACAGTTTTTATCTGATTGAATTTATTTTTTCTATCGTTGAATTCAAACTATTAAAATTCCTTTAATATGAGAAAATTCATACTTTAGTCACTAAAGACTGTTTTATCATTTCTGACAGCTGCCTTACCTTGCCTGACAAGCTATCTTGAGTCTTACTGTTCTTCTAAAATGATCTGGAATAGCTGTTTGACTGATTTCAACTCCCTGTCAATGATTTTGTGATCTTATATAATAGCATAATAAAGAATGTTGTTTCCTGATTATTATCTGATTAAGATATATTTCTATTTTCCCTCCAGGAACCATTATTTGTATTGAGAGTTATCTACGATCTTCTGTTTTTCTTCATCGTAATTATTATCGTTCTCAACCTGATTTTTGGTGTCATCATCGACACTTTTGCTGATCTCAGGAGCGAAAAACAACAGAAAGAAGAAATTC
>NW_008707309.1:33029-107492 GCF_000327385.1 Lottia gigantea
ACCCTTCACAGTGCCCCTTCCACCTCTACTCCCTCTCTCCCTTACCTCCCTACCCTTCCTTTCTACCTTTCCCCCCTTTTCTCGACCCTCCCTTCATTTCTCTCTCCCTTCTGAAAAGTAGATGTTTCTGGCAGTTTATATCAATTTTGAAAATTAACACAGATTTCCAATTGATCTTGATAAGACTTCGTCAAAGTTATATATTTTACCAACCACTTGTATCTTTATCTAGAAGTTTATATATACCACTAGTCACTACCATGTTATCTAATTCTAATATATTCTCATTCTTTGATATTAACAGGAGAAGAAGTTGGAATGGTTTCCGAGGATGTGTGCCATGTCTCTGAAGGCTGAAGAGAGTGATGGGGAGACAAATGAACTGAGGAATCTCCAGGCTCAACTTGACGGCACCAATAAATTGGTGAAACTTCTGTCTTCTCAGTTATTAGATCTTAAAGAACAGGTAGGAATTAATTATCTTATTTTGTACTTTCAGATATTTTATAATTTGCTACTTTTCAGTTATTATACACCCACATTAAAATGTTGCTGTATTTTGCTGTTGCTGTTATTTGTTGGCACATATTACCTTGCGTAGCATGCTTTGTTTTTCTGTCGTTCCTGAAAAGATTTATTCCAGTTGAAAGTGTAGTAGCCTATAGTTAAACTTTGTTAAACATTATGATTTAAGGATTATTCATGATCTGTTTTGTTTTATTTTTATTTCTAAGAAAATTTGTGAGAATTCAGCGATATCTGATGCTAAACTAGAACCTTTTGAAAAGTTTAACAGTTTATAATGATAGTTTGTTGTATGCAGGGTAAAGCTTAACAGTTTATAATAATAGTTTGTTGTATGCAGGGTAAAGTTTAACAGTTTATAATAATAGTTTGTTGTATGCAGGGTAAAGTTTAACAGTTTATAATAATAGTTTGTTGTATGCAGGTTAAAGTTTAACAGTTTATAATAATAGTTTGTTGTATGCAGGGTAAAGTTTAACAGTTTATAATGATAGTTTGTTGTATGCAGGTTAAAGTTTAACAGTTTATAATAATAGTTTGTTGTATGCAGGTTAAAGTTTAACAGTTTATAATAATAGTTTGTTGTATGCAGGGTAAAGTTTAACAGTTTAAAATGATAGTTTGTTGTATGCAGGTTAAAGTTTAACAGTTTATAATGATAGTTTGTTGTATGCAGGGTAAAGTTTAACAGTTTATAATAATAGTTTGTTGTATGCAGAGTAAAGTTTAACAGTTTATAATGATAGTTTGTTGTATGCAGGGTAAAGTTTAACAGTTTATAATAATAGTTTGTTGTATGCAGGGTAAAGTTTAACAGTTTATAATAATAGTTTGTTGTATGCAGGTTAAAGTTTAACAGTTTATAATAATAGTTTGTTGTATGCAGGGTAAAGTTTAACAGTTTATAATAATAGTTTGTTGTATGCAGGTTAAAGTTTAACAGTTTATAATAATAGTTTGTTGTATGCAGGGTAAAGTTTAACAGTTTATAATGATAGTTTGTTGTATGCAGGGAAAGTTTAACAGTTTATAATAATAGTTTGTTGTATGCAGGGTAAAGTTTAACAGTTTATAATAATAGTTTGTTGTATGCAGGGTAAAGTTTAACAGTTTATAATAATAGTTTGTTGTATGCAGGGTAAAGTTTAACAGTTTATAATAATAGTTTGTTGTATGCAGGGTAAAGTTTAACAGTTTATAATAATAGTTTGTTGTATGCAGGGTAAAGTTTAACAGTTTATAATAATAGTTTGTTGTATGCAGGGTAAAGTTTAACAGTTTATAATAATAGTTTGTTGTATGCAGGGTAAAGTTTAACAGTTTATAATGATAGTTTGTTGTATGCAGGGTAAAGTTTAACAGTTTATAATGATAGTTTGTTGTATGCAGGGTAAAGTTTAACAGTTTATAATGATAGTTTGTTGTATGCAGGGTAAAGTTTAACAGTTTATAATAATAGTTTGTTGTATGCAGGGTAAAGTTTAACAGTTTATAATGATAGTTTGTTGTATGCAGGATAAAGTTTAACAGTTTATAATAATAGTTTGTTGTATGCAGGTTAAAGTTTAACAGTTTATAATAATAGTTTGTTGTATGCAGGGTAAAGCTTAACAGTTTATAATGATAGTTTGTTGTATGCAGGGTAAAGTTTAACAGTTTATAATAATAGTTTGTTGTATGCAGGGTAAAGTTTAACAGTTTATAATAATAGTTTGTTGTATGCAGGGTAAAGTTTAACAGTTTATAATAATAGTTTGTTGTATGCAGGTTAAAGTTTAACAGTTTATAATGATAGTTTGTTGTATGCAGGGTAAAGTTTAACAGTTTATAATAATAGTTTGTTGTATGCAGGTTAAAGTTTAACAGTTTATAATAATAGTTTGTTGTATGCAGGGTAAAGTTTAACAGTTTAAAATGATAGTTTGTTGTATGCAGGGTAAAGTTTAACAGTTTATAATGATAGTTTGTTGTATGCAGAGTAAAGTTAAAAACTGAATGATATATTTATATTTACAGATGACAGAACAGCGAAAACAGAAACAGAGAATGGGTATTCTACAACCACCTGCTTTTCCTATTAATCAAAGTGTCTAGACCAGGGATGTTGATTCAGCTGTATTTACCAGTCATGTCGGACTAGAGCTCTAAACTGTTGATTATGTTCACCAGTCATGTCTGATTAGAGTTCTAGACTTTCGATTCAGCTGTATTAACCAGTCATGTCTGACTAGAGCTCTAGACTGTTGATTTGGTTGTATTTACCAGTCATGTCTGACTAGAGTTCTAGACTTTCGATTCAGCTGTATTTACCAGTCATGTCTGACAACAGAGTTAGATATGTTAACCTTCCCAAGGGTAGTTGGCCATATTTACCAGTCAGATCTGGATGATTTGTTGATTGAGTATAGTATTTGAAGCTCTGACTGACTAATAAAAGACCATATTTCTTGACATTCAAGATGACAGTCAAGGTCAAGGTCAAGGGATGTCAAATAGGTGACGGTCACTCTCTATCCTGTCTTGTTGAGTCAGGTATAAAAAAATAAATATATCCTCTGAAATGACCCTAGGAAACAGATCACTGCCTTTGATAAATATCACATCTATATTTTGATATCTGCAACTACAATTTGCATTTGAAAAGTGGAAGAGAATTTGCAATAAAAAGAGTAATTGCTCTAGTTTTAGTCATTGTTCAAATCAAAATTTTTTCCATCATTTATTTTCCCAAATTTTTCAGATTTTTGCTTTTTGTAGATAATATTATTTAGAAGAATATATGAAACGTAACATCGACATTGGCATTGTAATTAGATTTAGACCAATTTCCTTCCTCCTTCAATACATGCCCCTCTCCCTCACCCTCAATATATACCCCCCACCCCCAATACTTACCCTTACACTACCCCTGTTTAATCATTGTATATGGTGCTATAACTGACTTGTGTTCTATCATCAACATATCATATTCTAAATACCACTGTCATAATTTATATAGTGTTTAGTTTCAAATTAATTTCATTAAAGATGGGTTTCCTTATTTTTAGTGTCAAATTCAGCAAACTTTTTGATTAATTGGTGTTTCTAGTTAATTATCATGTATTCTTAATCATATCATTATGTTCTTATTGCATATATTTAAGAGTTTTAATGTTTAATGTTTTTTATGTCCATGTCTGGTAATTATCTTCTAATTTAGCTAATTATGAATTAATTGTGGACATGTGAGACAAACTGGTATTTTTCCAAGTCATTGGAACACCTCTACTTTCTATTCATATAAGTATTAGCATTTTCATTTTCATAAATGAAAACAAGGGAACCCATCTTTAATGTGATCACTGGATTATGAGTTGGGAATAGACCAGGTAAGGTGTCTGTTGATGTATTATGATACTGTAGAAATAGAAGAAACAAGAAAGATGTGATATAGGCCAGTGTGATATACGAACATGACTAGCTTCTATATTCTACTGTATCAATAATCCCACACTAGACATCGTGTTTTATCTATTCCCATCTTTAGTTTGATTATTAATATCAAACATTCTGTTATTCTGTTGGTGTTTTTAGAAAGAATTATTATGATTTGATTAAAATTTCATGATTTGTATTTCTTCAGTAAATGTTAATTGGTTTAATTAATTAATTAATTTCTAAAAACTGATGTAAAAAATCATGCTGTATTAGCTGGTATGGTGAAAAATTACATCAATCAACAAATTTGGCTTCATATAATTGTAAATCGTAAAAAAACACTATCTTGGTTTTAGAAGTCTAGAAATCCAACCAAACTATATTTAATTAATATCAAGATCTGATCTGATTGTTTTCTGTTCCTTTTTTGTTTTTTTTTGCCCATTGAAAAATCAAAATTGTTATGAATTATATTATAATTGTTGTTTATATTTTAATTAGATTAATTATAACCCAGAGATAATAAAATTTGGACAGTCTTGTGATATAAATAATTATAACATTAAAGGAATTCTACTTCTTAGATTTCACTTAAAATTTTAATTCAAACTTAGTTGAAAAGAGTCTTTGTTTATCAGTGGACTTACTTGGTGTAATAATTAAACAGAATCTCTGTTTAATCAGGTAAATCAATGATTTTCAATTATATTTCTGTTCTAAGAGGTAGAACTCTTTTAAATATATCTTTTCAACATGAGTATATGTTATTCAAATTAGGTAAAAAAAGTCCCCCTAGTTTCATTGGCTAAAAGTGTGCTAAACATCCATCAATACTCACTATTCCTTCAAAATCAAAGACTGACTATTTCTCCAAAATCAAAATTGATAAAATCAGTTGATTTAAATTGTTTATTCATGATATTGAAAAACTTCCACCGCAGGCATTAAGTTGTTGTATTATGATCTATAGCTGTCCAAGTTTCTGATATTATTTATATATAGATGTAATATATTTCTTTTTATTTAACCAAATATTATTATATATATATATATTTCTTTTTATACCAATTGTAAATGGATCTCAGTCAAGTATAGACTTAAAGTGACAGATGCGCCATTTTGGGGGATTGATTTTAGTCTTGAATATATGTAAATAGTCTTCAGAAGTACTAGAAATGTATGAAAATCGCATAATTCCTTATAAAATACTTCAAACTAGGAATTTTTACTCATTATTTCTTAAAGCTTATATGTCTCTTCTATATATCACAGAGTATCTTAAATTGACGAGTCTTCATTTTAACATTCAAACACTGACACACATGGATTTAAAGGCTCAAATTTGGACGCTGAGCTGTGAAAACTATTACTGATTGGCTTAGTAAAAAAATTCCTGTTTCTGAGACTAAAGTATGATTGGTCAAAAAAGAGGCGCATCTGTCCCTTTAAAGGTTTTTTTTCTATAGAATTAACAGAATGTAATTCAGTTTCAAACTTCCTCTATTATTTGTCAATATACTTAAAGGTTAGAAATTGGTTTTCATACTAAATGAAGGGTTAAGGTCAGTTTTTAATGTCAATTTATGGATATATAAGTTGTTTACAACCACTTTAAGGCTATGGGTCATTGTTTTATTTCTATACTACTGAGGTCTAAGCCTTTTTACCATTCTACTTAATAGATGTTGGTTGGCTTCCAGTGGGTCTAAATACCTTTACTGCTTAGATCTAACCCTAGACCTAATCCTACTTAATAGATGTTGTTTAGCTGCCAGTGGGTCTAAATACCTTTACTGCTTAGATCTAACCCTAGACCTAATCCTACTTAATAGATGTTGTTTAGCTGCCAGTGGGTCTAAATACCTTTACTGCTTAGATCTAACCCTAGACCTAATCCTACTTAATAGATGTTGTTTAGCTGCCAGTGGGTCTAAATACCTTTACTGCTTAGATCTAACCCTAGACCCTTTCTACTTAATAAATCTTTCAAGATGTCATCTACCTATCACCTATCTAAAACTTTTATTTCAATTTATATGTTCATGTGAGTTTTTCCCGTTTCATTTGGACCAATAATTATCATCATACCAAAACCATTGAAAATTACCATTTTTGTTCACTTAGATTTAAATTTTGACCTATTCTTTTTGTATTTTTAATTCATGTTAAAATAGAAATTTTTTACAATAGAATCGAAATATATCAGGAAAAAATAGAAAAGAAATTTTTAATCTTCAAATGTAGTTGATTCAAAGAAAAAATTGAAGTTACTATCCACCTTTCATATAGTGAAATATAAAGTTAGTTGTAATTTGTTAATATTTTGTATTTGTTAATATTTTGTATTTGTTAATATTTTGTAATTGTTAATGTTACTATAATTGTATAGATGTTATTCTTTATTCAACTTTGTCTGTTTCTAATTAGAGATAAAATCTTTTATACTTCTATAATCTTCTTGTCTTTTTTCTGGAAACTTGAAATAGAGTTTAACATCACTTTGTGGTTTGAGCCAATGGACAAAGGGTATGCCATGCGATGTTACAGGTGAAAGAGACATATTTCTCCAAATTGGAGCAAATTTGGGATCTTTTTGTCTTTTTCTTTCTGTAACTTTGATTGGAGTTTTACGTCTTTTGTGATAAGCCAATGATCAGAAGACAATGCCATGTAGAGGGAAATTTCTCTCCCAATCAGTGAAAACTTTGAGTCTTTATTCCAACAGGCAAAATAGTGGCGCTTTTCTTTATTTTCCGTTAAACTCTCTCTATAATATCACTGAAAATACTAGGGAAAATATCCGCTTTTGCGTGGATTAACAATATCCAATCATAGTAATTCCACATTTTAGTTATTTCTTTAATATACTAGCTATACATAGTCAATTTATTTGAATTTCCTAAATATGATACATTACTTGATTTGCGTACCGGTTTCTGGCAGATACATACTGATATGTATTATTGCCTTTTTAACTTGTCTCAAGTAAGTCAAGCTGGTCAGAGTAGGAGTTTCGTCCCTTTTTTTTTTTACAAATTTCCTGTCTTAACAAAGAATAAGTTAATAGAAAATAAACTTTATTGAAATATAAAAATTGTGCCATTAATTTCATAATACAGATTAGACAAATATATATAAAAAAAACATTTCAGCAAGCAATCAACTTCCGGTTAAATAAATACAAAGCTACGATTTCCTTTAATAATATATTTTTATAAAGATACCAAAAAATAAGATTATCTGAAAGAGATATGAAACTTTAAACAGGCTATTACTTCCTTCGTTATCCTTCATGTTAAAACCAAAATTCATTTTACAATACAACGTATTAACATAAATAGATATATTACTGATCAGTCTCATTATAATTAGATCAAACTTTCAGTCCGTTTTTTATTAACTTTTATTTTAAATATAGCCACTTCAGTTAGGGCCTAACGACAATCTCTTGAACGTTCGTCATTAAGCTTTTGATCTAACTCGTCTGATATTTGCTTTAACCAATCAAATTCTTATCCTCTGCAGAGCTGGCATTTTGTGACGCGGTGTTTATCAGGTTTGGTCAAAAGGTTAATTTGACGAACGTTCAAGAAAGATGTCGTTAGACCCTAACTGAAGTGACTGTATTAAAAAATAAAAGCTAATCTTATTGGGGATTTATAGACAGGACTAAGTCATAATTTCTGTTTTATAAAGCTCGTACAAACTCTTCCTATTAATATTGTAAAAATTTGCAAATTGATTAGTTTGAATAGACAATTAATTTCGGTGCATTTAACATACTAAAAATAATAAATGAAATGAAATGAATGGAGTTTTACGTCCTTCTCTTCAGCTCCTATGATGAACATGGTAAATACAGGGAATATTATGCAATCACTTTTATACCATACCATACCATACTATATAGCAAGTTATAGTATATATAAGTGAAGTAATGTGATTGATAATGGCTACCTGAGATATAACGCCACTTAGTAATTGTAATACATTGTAATATATGCATTGGGGTTTACTTTTGGATTGCCTTGTTAACGAGGTATGGTAGAGGTATAGCTAGTGTGTAGGGGGTAGCCAGAGAGGCATATTTCATGGAATAAAGAGCTTGTGAGACATATAGTTTAGTAAGGCATAGTTAAACAATGAATAATAATGGTCAAAGAGGCACGGTTAACGGAGTAGGGTGTTTGTGAGACATATATTGTTGAAATAGGCACAGTTTGGGTTATGTAATTAATGAGGCATCAATGTGTGAAGGCATTGGTAACGATGGTGATGGTACAGTGTGAAACGCCCTCCTCACTCTCAGTCTGCCCAAATATCCTTAAACACGTTAACGCTTCCTGCTTCCTATAGGTTTAGTCTTGTCATTTCCAACAAACAAAACTGGAACGTTATGCCTCTGGTGGAAGTTTGGCCACATCAAAATGCTTGATATTTCTCCGTCTTAAAACAGGCGTGTCGGTCCCAGAGTAAAATCCGCCATACCGTTCTCTCCATAATAAAATAACAAACCACAGGGACACGATACTTCCTAATAAACACAGTCCTCCTATAACAAACAGATACAGCTTAATTTCCCAGTGGACGAATTCACAAGTCTCTATGTAGGAGTAGAGGAAGACTCTATAGTCAGTGTTAAAACATTCACACCTGGAGACATTATACCGACACCTACTGTAGGTGTAAATTCTACCCAGGTGTATACCGGGAAATACACAGGCTATCAGGTTGACGAATATGGCGATGATGGAAAATATAAAACACATTGCCTGCAATATACAATAGATTGCTAATATAAAATACAAAATTTCCCTCATTGCACCCTGCATGGCGTTGCCCGTCTTCATTAGCCAACATGGTTCAGAAAAGTAGAACGAAAAACTCCATTTCATTTTTTTTTAAATGACGCCTTTATTTCCAACTTTTATATTTTACCACTTTTTGGGCGAATGGAATATCATTAGTCTTACATGGTACATTTTACACCACAAACTTGAAATAAAACAGAGGTTGACGTCCTACTTGTCTTTCTCTATTTTAGAACATTAGAAAAGCGAGATTTACCACTCACTGTTCTTCAAATTATCTTGATAAGCATACTACAGATATTGACTTTCAGTACAAAAATGTTTTTGGGTTAATTTAGTCTAAACTTTCTGACAGAAGATCGAAGAAATACACTATACAACCTTTCATAGGAAGTAATAAGATGTAGGAAGAGAATTTCATGCATTCTTGCCGGTGTATGAATCGACGATAAATTATTTGAAGTAGTAGGGGAGAGTAGTACATGCTGATTCTCTAATTGGTGATCAAAATAACGTCATTTTCCCTACTTGTATTCTCTAACCATTCAATGTTCTCTAAAGAATCTAGCTACTATTTTGATTTGGTTCTGAGTTGTTGAAACGTGAAACAGTTTGTGTGTTCTACAGACATCCCGGCGACAAGAGGAATCTAATATTCTTAGAGCTAGATTGTTGTTACTCTTATAAACTGTTAATCTTCGTCTTGATCCTACCAACCCCTAGCACGGGGGTGTTCAACCTTTTCCTATCCATTACCTCTTTCAGGATCGACTTAAATTATAACTGTCCAAAAATTTTATGCTATACTAAAAATCGTCTCATTCCCCAATTTTCAAAAATATCTCCTTGGGGGTAGTTTTAAACAGGTTGAAAAACCTGCTCTAGCTAGTAGCTATTTGCTAGGCATCGAATCCCAGCCTTGGGATCACAAAAGTTTGTATTGAAGGTAGTGGGGATGGAATCTTTTACGAGACTTATCGAGCTTTGGACTATTTCTACCTACCTTGAGAAAGCAGCCTCTACCTGTCTCGGTTGCTATGGAAATATTCACACAACAAAAACATACTCCTATTAAACCGGCTAATAGTAACTGAAAGTAGAAAATAGACAATTACTAGGTTTTTAGAGTAAACACGAGTATGGTGGCATACTTTTTATTTTTATCATGTTATAACTAGGCCTATCTGTCAGCGATGCAGGGGATACCTGAAAAGCTTTTAGAACTATTTTTAAAATATAATGTTTTATTCAATTCTAGTTTGCTCGACATATCAACTCTTCAAAATTTTCGCGAAAACCAGGGAGTTTGCGAAAACACCACTTGTCTGCCCGAGACAGGATAATATTGGGGGGTGGGGGTATGACGGCTATGCTTGCCTATCACCAGCAAAAATACAAACCTAAACCCACAGCTTTATCTTAAATATACCGTTACATGTTTTATAGACAAAATAACACAAAAAACAGAATGGTTAATAAAATAAGATTTAAAGTAATTTCCCTCTCAACTATAAATATTACCTAAATTATAAATATCATAAAATCTCCTCCTTATATCAAATATATAATCTATAACACATTCATTCGTTAATATAACTTTATAAAACTTGAACAGCGAGCTTCAGAATTTCCAAACATTTTGTTCATTAGGTAGAAGATAAGCTTCAAAGCTATCTTTATAGTAATTTAAGTATTAGGTTTATCAGCTGATAGAACTCAATTTCAGCTATCTGTATAGTCATCTAAATATTCACTTTACCAGCTGATAGAGCTCAATCTCAGCTATCTGTATAGTCATCTAAATATTTACTTTACCAGTTGATAGAACTCAATTTCGGCTATCTGTATAGTCATCTAAATATTTACTATACCAGCTGATAGAGCTCAATTTCAGCTATCTGTATAGTCATCTAAATATTCACTTTACCAGCTGATAGAGCTCAATCTCAGCTATCTGTATAGAGAACTCAATTTCAGCTATCTGTATAGACATCTAAATATTTACTTTACCAGTTGATAGAGCTCAATTTCAGCTATCTGTATAGTCATCTAAATATTTACTTTACCAGTTGAAGGAACTCAATTTCAGCTATCTGTATAGTCATCTAAATATTTACTTTACCAGCTGATAGAGCTCAATTTCAGCTATCTGTATAGACATCTAAATATTTACTTTACCAGTTGATAGAACTCAATTTCAGCTATCTGTATAGTCATCTAAATATTTACTTTACCAGCTGATAGAAGCTCAATTTAGCTATCTGTATAGTCATCTAAATATTTACTTTACCAGCTGATAGAGCTCAATTTCAGCCATCTGTATAGTCATCTAAATATTTACTTTACCAGCTGATAGAGCTCAATTTCAGCTATCTGTATAGTCATCTAAATATTTACTTAACCAGTTGATAGAACTCAATTTCAGCTATCTGTATAGACATCAAAATATGTACTTTTCCAGCTGATAGAGCTTAATTTCAACTATCTGTATAGTCATCTAAATATTTACTTTACCAACTGATAGAGCTTAATTTCAACTATCTGTATAGTCATCTAAATATTTACTTTACCAGCTGATAGAGCTTAATTTCAGCTATCTGTATAACATCTAATTATTTATTATACCAGCTGATAGAGCTCAATTTCAGCTATCTGTATATTCGTCTAAATATTTACTTTACCAGATGATAGAGCTCAATTTCAGCTATCTGTATAGACATCTAAATATTTACTTTACCAGCTGATAGAGCTCAATTTCAGCTATCTGTATAGACATCTAAATAGTTACTTTACCAACTGATAGAGCTCAATTTCAGCTATCTGTATAGACATCTAAATATGTACTTTACCACCTGATAGAGCTCAATTTCAGCTATTTGTATAGACATCTAAATATGTACTCTATCACCTGATAGAGCTCAATTTTAGCTCTCTGTATAGTCATCTAAATATCTACTTTACCAGCTGATAGAACTCAATTTCAGCTATCTGTATAGTCATCTAATTATTTACTTTACCAACTAATAGAGCTTAATTTCAAAAATTAGAGCTCAATTGTCGTAAGAGTCGAAAGCTATATCATGTGCAAAAAATTAAAGAACATAATTGTATTATTTAAATATTCCTTCAATCGCCACAAACTAAGATCGGAATCAAATCTATAATCTAATGGAAGGCAATAACATAACTTGAATATTTGATTTCTCTTAATGTGTTATATCTGTGTTAAAACTAATTCATTATCAAAAGTGTCGAAAGCTATATCATGTTCCATAAAATTAAGAACACAATTTTAAATGTTCGAATGTTCCTTAACACAAAATAGTTATAATCGACTCGAAGCCGATATCATGTTCCATGAAATAAAGGACACTGTTAGAATTTCTCTTAATGTGTTAGTTATACCTGTGTAAAATGCTACCCATTATCGTAAGTGTTGAAAGCTTATCATGTTCCGTGAAATGAAAAACATCACTTAAATGCTCTTTTCATCGCCTACAAGTTGGAACCACTTTCTGCCTGTCAGATGATCGTGGTGCCGTGAAAATAAAAACCACGTGTATCAAACAGTGGGCAGGCAGCCAGAATTTCTACTCTATTTATTCAGCATGGTTCTAATTCTTCACTCTAAATTCCTTACTTCTGATTTCATACTAGGTAAATATTTCTACAAGTTATTCAAAGAATTAGTTTCAGGTTTTTGAGTTCAAATACAAGAACGTCTTTTAATGACACGCCTCTTTTACAATTCCGGGACACCTAATGTCACTGACTTTGACTACAACCAATGGAAAAGTCTTGTCTTTAGAAGCCAGTGGCGTTGCTAGGAAACATAAGTTGATAGGGGCGAGATGGTGCCACAAATTTTTCCAGGGGGGGGGGGGGGGCTATTCCTTCACAATTGATATATAGTGTGGGGGCAAAAGCAGGGCCAGTCCCTTTTCGGGGGGCCACAACCGTTATTACTGTAACGGTATGATTAAAGAGACGGACCATGTTTACTCTTCTCGAACACCTGATGTCCTCTCCAACTCAACGTGTCATTTTGACATCTCTTTCAGAGTAATAAAACAAACAATATGTATTATATTTTATATTTAAGTCACGGGACAACTACAGAAAGTAATTCGGGTGTAGATTGTATAATAAAATGTCAAAATATTCTAAAATATTTCAAAGAGATTGTTTCAATCTCGACTGAGATATAATTTTTTAGCAGCCTGACTGGAAAAGTAATTAGTTGTTTAGTTAGCCTGTTTGAATAGGACATTTTTGTCACGACTTTCAACAAAGGACTTTTTTGATGTTAAAAATCAAAGGACGGGAGCTCGACTGAGCTAAGTTAGTAGGGAGGGGAATTTTCGTTTGTATGAAGTTATATTCCCCCCTAACCCCAATCCTTGCAGTAATAATCGCATTTTTTTCAATCATTAGATTAGAGGGCCTCGCCTGTATAATCATAAGAAATTTTAATTTGGGAGGGAAGACAGGGGGTCCCCCCAGGTCATCCTCGTTTTAAACATGAGGGCCCCCCCCCCCCCCCCCTCGTTAAAAAACGCCTCTGTCCAGTAAGTAATTAACCAGATGGTGCTAGGGATATCTATGTCGGGATTTATTTACAATGAAAACAAGATATCGTGTGTTTTTATTATTTTATCTGGATCTGGTTTAATCTTTCACCTTTAATTTATCATCAACAGATCTCTCAGTCGGTTTCAGACCAGAAAATATATATTACTTATATCTGATAACTGATATCTGACCATTAAAGAGACAGGTTGCTCTTTTTGGATGTTGATTTGGGTTTTGAATATATGTAAATAGCCCCCAGAAAAGACGAGACGTCATTTTAAATTTTTAAAGCGGGTAATTCTGGATACACATGGAATTGAATGCTCCAATTTTAATAGTGAGCTGTGAACACTATTACTGATTAGCTTAGCTAAAAAGAAAATTCCCGTTTCTGAGATAAAAAAGTCGATTGGTCAAACGGAAGGCGAACCTTAAGATGGTCTCAAGTCGACTGGCGATCCGAAGTGTCTCAACAGATCTATCACCATCGACATGATCAACAATCTTATCAAAAATTGATTCCGATTCTGGAAGCAACTAGCGACAATTATAATTTTGGAATCGTCGTTGCGTTCATGTTGGCTATCCCCTATCCCTAGATGTCATGTGTATCGACATCTTCACAATATGAAACTAATCTACACATCGTCTTATACCTTGACTGTAATGTAATCTGATTATTTAATCAAGGTGGGTCCACGTCGACTTCAAAAAGCCCAAAAGCGTCACAATAGATCTGTTAGTGTCGACATGATCACAAAATTGAGCAACTTCTAGCGATTCCAGATTCTGATTAATCTCCGGGCAACTAGTCACATTGAATTGATGGGAAGTCGAACATGAACAACTGACAGCAGCTGGTGGTAACCTAGTCTAAAACATCTGTCTCTATCTCAGCCTCTGATATTTTGACAGTTATCGGCTGGACAAGACCAGATAGAGGCAGATGTTTCGGTCTAGTGGTAATTAGTATTTTACAGGCGTTGGTTTGCAGGTTCGCTAAGATTAGCTGAATCAGAATTGATCAATCCATCAGAACCTCCTTCAGTTTCTGTCAGTTGCCATCAGTTTCTGCCAGTTGCTGTAAGTTGCCGTCAGTTGCTGTCAGTTGCCGTCAGTTGCTCTAGCGGCCATCAGTTGTTGTCAATTACTGTCAGCTGCCGTCAGTTTTTGTCAGTCGTTGTCAGTTGTTGTCAGTTGTTGCCAGTTACCGCAAGTTGCTGTCAGTTGTTCTCAGTTTCCGTAAGTTGTTGTCATTTGCTGTCAGCCTCAAGACACGGAATGTGCTCGATAAACAGTTTGTTGTCCAGTGATTTCTTCTAAATAACTCAAACATATATCCAGATATTTGAAACACATATTGTTGATATGGTCAGCACCTAGGCATCAGGAAATACATTCAAGTCCCTACAATCAGTGGAGTGATTAGGTGGAGTGATTTTGGGTCATGTCACCATTAGGACATTTTATAGGAGGAGGCCAAAAGATCAGTGCCCTCTAAAATCCACAAACGGACACCTCCGAAATCCTCGCTACGCCACTACTTACAAATCATTTAACCTCATTGCACCAATGTGAATAGTTAAAACTGTAATAATGTCAACCTGCCCTAGTGAGTTAATCTGGAACACGAGTTCGGGAGAAAAACTGGTTGATATATTTCCTGTATTTTGGTGTAAATGATATAATTTAAATATTTCAACATTTCTAACTGGTGGTATTGATATCAGCTGGTGATAGTTAATAATCTATTTATACTTTCAATATCATTCTTATTTTATTATAGACTATTACTACAACACTTTCAATATCATTCTTATTCTACTATAGACTATTAGTACAACACTTTCAATATCATTCTTATTTTATTATAGACTATTACTACAACACTTTCAATATCATTCTTATTTTATTATAGACTATTACTACAACACTTTCATTATTATTATTATTTTATCTATATACTCTATTACTTCTCAATTGGACAATAGACATATATGATTTAATCTATTATTATTTGTACAACATATTAACTTATTAACTTTAAGTTCGTGAATCTAAGGACTGTATTGATCCTACTTTGGCTGACCGAGTTTTCTGCAAAGGAGCATAAATGTCTAGGCATGGAACCGGAATGGGTTTGTGGAAATGAAAGTCTGTACCCCAATAGGCCGACGATTCATATCTCACGCTCAACAAATAAGATCTATCAATCATTGCTAATTAGGTATTAATGTGGACCGGAAGTACAATGAGGTTATGATGTTGTTCCGGACACTAACTACCGGAAGTCGAGGGCTTGGTTATTAATTTCTATGAATGTAAGAACGTGATCATCCTCGAGAAGTTTGCCACATAATCTTTAGTACTTTAGTTTGAAAAATATTGTATTTGAATAAAGCCCTTGAAACTAGCCGAGAAGACATTATATAACTAATCTTTTGAAACTTGTCAAAGTTGTTCGTCTTATTGTCGATAGAAGGTGTATGGTAATTTTGACTCTTATTCAACCATTTAGGTCCAACCCGGTAATGCTAGACAATAGGGTACGAGGAAATATGTAAAACTATTAGAAGGTCCAGGCCGAAAAGTGTGGATTCTGATGTAACAGACTGTAGATACGGGAATATTTCAGCTAGGATCTTCAAGTCTGTTGGTGATTATCACTGACTGTTTTGAGTAAGCTAGTCTGTCCAATCATCTATGATTTCATTTTGACCAGATTGAATAGGGGTCAATTGTAGTCGCCTCTGATCTATTCAAATTATTCGGAAACAGAATGTAGACATATGAATATAAACAATAAACTAATTAAAAACACTGCACTTACCGGAAGTCCCGCCCAATATGGCGTCTCACGAAACGAAATGACCGGGTAGTAAAATTCAACATAAAATGCCAACCCCGTGACCCCACCCCCAATTAATAATTGAAGGAGGACCAGCAGAATCTGACATCCACAGGCACAACATCTCCGGCAGCAAAAACAGCATCCTCTTCTCCCAGTTGTCATAGTTACAGCAGGTGAGGTGTCAACAGGCTTCTTTTTCCCGCGTGTTGGGCGATGTGTCGTCGAAAAGTCGTCTGGTGAGAGGTTCTGCGGAACTGTCGTCTCCAAGCCAACCAACATGGACGGTAACTCGGGCGTACTACGCAATGCTGGATTTTGGCGGGACGATATTAATGTTAATTTAATATTAGAGGTAGAATGGGCTCGAGGTCGGGTGGTAACCATAGTGATTGATCAATACCACACCTTCGATTAAATCAGAATATTCAACACATGTTATTATGACGTCATTCACAATATTCCCAGAATATCTGGACAATACTACATGACGTCACTAACAATAGAGTACATTATGTGAGTATATTAAAATAACACGGTCGACGTCTGGTAGTCATTTTCCCGCTAAATATCAACATGTTACATCCTTGCTAGATTTACACTTTTTACAACTTCCTACAACTTCCTACATAGCATTCCGTTTGGTTTCTGTGTTTTTATCCCCTGATAATTCACTCTAACCTTTTATCACAGTAATTCTTTCTTTTACTTCGACCAACAGAGATTTGTTTGTCTTGGCTGGTTGTAGTTTATCAAAGTATCTTATTGAATCAACACTTAGGATTAAGTTTCTTCAATGGAGGGTTTGTTAAAAATGGAATACAAATTAACTAATCTGCTAATTATTTAACTAATTAATGACTTTTTTAGTCAAAATGTGTTCTGCTTACGCTTCTAACTAACATTTACAAATATAATCCAAGGTTTAAAAATCCGAATCAGTTCATATAAAATCACGAATCCAAGCAATAAGTGATCTACCAGTAAATCCCTTTGATCCAAATCCAAGATGTCTGCTGTTAGTCCGTCATGGCGTCCAGATGACAAGCGTTAAAATCCAACATGTAAGCCTCTATTCTTACAACTTGAACAAGTTAGACACATATTCATTACTCAACAAATATTTTCTTCGTCGACTTTTTCCTTTTATTTCTAAAAATAGCTCCCAAATAGTGGCAGCCGACATATTTTCTCTCACGCGCAGCCAGAATTCTGCTTCTGTTGTTATTTAGACGCCTGCTGTAATCAACATGGAACGAGGCCACGCGCATCCATATCAACACCTTTCATCAAGTCTCTATCCAACTGTAAATAGAGAAAATAATGGTGTATATATGATATGGTTGATGTTGTATTTTTTGCAACCCGGTTTCCCCGGGCAGTGATGCAGGTGGGAGAAACTAGCACGGAAAAAGCATCTACACTACCTCTAATTGTTCGTCTGGGACAATAAACCAAGGCCTTCTGTGCAGCATTATGTGTACGGTAAAATACTTCTACAGTTGGACATAGAGTAGGGTAGACAGGTTTACGTCCGAGGGGAGGGGGGGGGGATACCTGGAGTTACCCGAATTTCAAATAACCATGCATACTGCATGTCGCTGCATGAATTTATTCAAATTATATGCAGAACAATAGGACGTTAAACTAATACTAATGAATTTTAGGGTTATTACAGTATACGCCCAAAATATATTTCTGTGTGCATAATCCACGCCCCCGTTTCTCAAAAAATCTAGCGATGAATAATTGGCGAAAAAATTAATCGTAAGATTTTTTAATATACCGGAACCAGGCCACGTGTTCTGGAAACGATCTTAGTGCTAGGAAGTCCTAGTCTCTTATCTTCTAACATTAATTGTATATAATTATAATGTATGATTTATATCGATCTATTACAAGTGTTAACAGAGAAGATACTGATGTTTATATGATATTGTTTATATTTCAATCTGATTAAAATACAAGGGGCCGATTATTCTATACTTAATTAAGATAAATTCATGATTTTAAGAAATACAGTAATCTGATTGGATAACAAAACTAAATTTAAAATCAATTATAGTGATTGACCAACCAGGGCCCTCACGGTGCCATTGTATCAGATTGGTAATGCTGTAGGATGACCATCACCCACAATCCTTGCATTAAAAGGTGCGGAAACACAAGCGTCTTCGTCTGAGATTTTTGTCGCCGATTCGAATCTTGAGTGAAATCTCGTGAAAGCACGGGCTGACAGAATTTTTAATATCTAACAAGTTTGATATCAGATTCCTTTTCCTTTCAATTGCATGCTGATTATCGACATAGTGGAAAACGACCGACTGGAGATTTGTGTCTCCTCGGTACAGTCGTTGAAACTTCAGACATGACTCTAATCGGCGAAAAAAGGTCTCTGACCATGATCGCTCGTGTGCCCACAACTTAACAGATTCCTTACAGGATTTAAAATAAATGTGAGTGAGATATGCAACATCTAAAACAAATCTTGTTTTCATGAAGGAAATGTTTCCTATCAGATAATGTTTTAGATTTAAACACTTAGCATTCACTTAGCATTCACACTTTGGTGAATTTTCTTTTTCTTGTGAGTAGTAGAAACTAGGACCATTCAATGCTGAGCTGAGATCTCTAATGAAGTTATCAAATACAGAAACTTTGTCCATTTGTTCTGTATGGCATACAGCATATTTGTTAACAATAGTTGAAACAGCAGAAGTGTAACTCAAGAGAGCTGTGTATTGGTAGTCTTCCTTTGGCTGATTGAATTTCTAAAAGTATGTCTGAGAGTTCATGCAGCCTTTTGTTATCTTTTGCAGAAATCTTTGAGAAATTTTCTAATTTAGTCTTTAAAGAGTTCTCTACCAATCTTATATTTTT
Source organism: Lottia gigantea (assembly GCF_000327385.1). Taxonomy (NCBI): domain Eukaryota; kingdom Metazoa; phylum Mollusca; class Gastropoda; family Lottiidae; genus Lottia; species Lottia gigantea. The sequence goes on from NW_008707309.1 coordinate 52,083, forward strand.
ATCAGTTACGTCCCTTGAACTTTTCAAATTCATCATTAGTCTACTAGTTTTTGCTTCAGTTGACTCGTCCCTGGTTGTCATGTGTGTTGTGTATGTTGAGCAGCTATGGTTGGTGTGGCGCCAGGCAGGGCATGTTTACTCTTTTAGACACCTGACCTACACCACTCTCCATTATGAATTTACTCATTGATAATTGATATACTAACACTATAGGCTACTTAGTTCATTAGCTGCTACAAATGTTTCGCCAATATGTTATGTGGATTTTGGATTTCGTTTTGCGGATCGCCAGTACTTGCTTTATTCATTAGAGACATAAGCCGACAAATTGACCTATCAGATGTCAATACCCATTTACAGATAGATTGACACAGGTGTTAAAAACCAATGGATGCTTTCAGGGGGACCAGGACCGTAGCTAGACTTGATTGTCCGGAGGGTTAAGTAATATATTCGGAGGGGCAAGTAAAGTCTGACGCACATAGAATTGAATTTGATGGATAGTAGTATAATTTTTGGATCTAGAGAAGGCATTCAAAGGAATCTTTCTTCCAACAAAATATAATGTAGATAAAGACCTAGATTGGAACGGACACTTCATAGAGAAAATTTGAAGAAATAATGAAGAGACGGGTATTTTGAATAGCCACTTGGTTACAAAAAGCGTTAGATGTTTACAGGGAGACAACTCGATTTTATATCTGCCCTATTCAAAAACAGTCATATTTTTCAACTGCAACAAACTTGTTATTTAGTTTTGCAAACGTACATTCAGCAACGATCCTTACAATAATTCCGGGGTGCTTTTTGCTACATCGTCTTTGAAATTGGCAATAGTTCGATATTTTTCGATAATATATTTACACCTGGAACAAACGATCATTTGTAAAAATCTGACAAAGTTTGGTGAGGGTTACAAGGTACGTAGAGCAGACGATAATCCAGGATTCTGCGATGACTCATAAAAGATGCGACGTAATTTTGGTGTACCAAGAAATCCAGAAATATTTACCAAGTTAGAACTGAAACTTCGAACACCATTAACTGCTGAACTCCTCTAATTTCTTGTAGGGGGTTTGAAAACCTTTTCTACTCTCAAAAAGGAATATACTACTACCCTAACCACCCCTCCTTCGCTTCAGAATCTCAAAAACATGCAAGTTATTGACTACAAAGATATCAAGTTTAATGCCGCATGTTGTTCGGCCGAGAGAGGCCGAAAATTAGAGATCTCAGTTCGGTAATCATCGATAGTTTCCGTAAGTCTGTAGAGCGTTTAGAGAGGGGACCTTCGGCGTCTTTGTGGTCGATGTGTACCGTTTTGTGCAAAAGTGTGGCTCGATGTAGGCGTATTTTGATGTTGGGAGTCGCATCAAAAAGGAACTGAACAGACACAGCTTCATGGAACAATAATTATTGGTTAAAGTTTAAATCAACGTTTCGACGTTATTCATCTATAATAATTTGAACGAGTAAAGCGTTTTTGTTTTTACTGTGAGTAATCCAACTTAACTTCACCTCGGCGACATATATATCTTTTAAAACAGGTTCGCCATTTTCATTCATGAATATATGTAAATAGTCTACAGAAGTACTAGAAATGTACAAAAATCGCATAATTCCTGTTAAAAATATCTCAGGTTAGGAATTTCTTTTTCCTTTTTGATTAGATGTATTTTCTATTTATGGCGTTGTCTGAAAAAAGACGACTCATCTTTTTAACTATCAAATGCAGATTATTCTGGACAAACATGGATTTGAAGGGTCAAATGAGCAGTGAGAACAGTGAGCTGTGAACATTATTACTGATTGGTTTAGCTAAAGAAATTCCCGTTTTTTGAGACTAAGGTATGAGAGGTCAAAACAAATGACCTGTTCCGTTAATAAAGTATGGATGGATGGATACAACCACTACAATTATTATACCAAGGAAACTAGAAGTTTCACACGAAAGCTTGATGTTGTTTCCCATTTTTAATCTTAGTTAAAAACAAACTATAATTGTATTCAGTACAGTAGGCTAGCTGGTTGAACAGAAATCTTCCTGGCACCAAATCTTTTATTTTAAACCTTTAGAATAAGTAGGAGGTAGATTTCTCTATAGTTCGCCGTATAATTTGATAAAATCCAAAGTTTCAAAACGCTGTCTAATGTAGAAATATTTCAAAGATTATAACATAAACTTGATTTAAAGAAATGATATCCTTAAAGCCTTTTTATCTCTTTGTTCGACAATTTGATAACGTAGCAGATATAACAAAACACAAAACTCGCTTCTATATGTCGTTCAAATCTTATAACGTAGCAATTAATGTGATAAAAAATTAAGACTTGAAAAAACCATTAAGAAACATTGATTGTTCAAATATGAAAAAAAAAAAAAAAGAAAAATGAAAATATTTTGTCTTGGCATTTCAAGCCATTAAAATAACTAGTCTAGGATAATATAATAAAGGAAGGAGAAAAAAAATCTGAATTGCTAGACAAAGCCTGAAATCCAAAACCAAAACAACATAATGGCGACACAATGGTAGCAGCCAATGAACTTTTCACACGAGGAAGTATATCAATCATTAGTGATTAAGTATTTCATAATGAAAAGTGGTATCAGGTGTCTAGAAGAGTAAGCATTCCCTGTCTGGCGCCACCCCCGTCATAGGTGAGAGTTGTATTGCTTCGACCACACTTTGTGACTTTCATACCTTTATATCTGGTTATGTCAGTTGTCTGAAGATCGCATGGCAAGAAACTCTTAGTAATAGTAACAACATGATTCCAGTTCTATTATGATTTTTCTACCTTTGATATGAGAACTATATGCTGTATTAGATTAGTTAATGTCCATGATATAAAAAACTACAGTGTAATTCACACGATCTACAGTGAAAGTTCCGTTGTCGTTCTGAAACATACCACGGTGTAATGAGTGGCAGACATTTTTTACCGAAACTAAAAAAAAATTGTCACGTGATCGTGTGATTCTGGTAGATCACACATTAGAGGCTGGTCGTTCAGGACTACAAGTGTTGATTACAAAACCAATAAAAAGAAAAACATTGTAAGATATGGAACCAAATGATAATCCAATGTATTATTGGTGAACCTATAGTCAAAATAGCGTTTATTACTCAGAAGAGTGGCAGAATCATTATTAAAGTTTTCAACGCGAGGGAATATCACTTGTCAAATAACTGTGAAATGCCGGAAGTGAAGAGTCTCTCCCAAGAAGACACAACTAATTCTACTATTCATTTCCGAGACGGATTCATCTTTCCGGAAACTGTCGAGGATTGCCGAATGCCCTTAAAACTGTAATACTAGGGACTATATTCAGGAGGCAATATTAATATCTCTTGACAAATAACTGTAAAATGTCGGAAGTAAAGAGTCTCGCATAAGAAGATACAAATAAATTCATTACCGATTAATCTTTCAGAAACTGCTGAAGATTGACGAATGTGTGTAAGTTTGTCTAAAAAAAACCCAGATAAACCTTTATATTTGATTATTATACGCTGTATTGTACTTGTATTTTATATTATGAATTGCTTTAATCTAGATATTATACCAGTAAAAGTTTATAAACCACACGTTGCAGTAAATCTCTTAGTATTATCTCAGTCAATTGGATTAATCTATTTACAACAGATTTAACACTAACACAGACATACACGTTTTAATGTTTCCGGAATTTCAATGTTCAAGAAACTTTCTAGTTTTTCAAGCGTCTAAGAGGATTTCCGAGTTAAAACCATAAAATATAGACTGTCTGTGTAATTGTTTCAAGGTCTTATGACATTCCAAAATTACTGACTCTATATCTGATCTCTTATAGTTATTATTGACAGAGGTCAGTCTGAAACTTACTGACTCTATCTGATCTCTGATAGTTATTATTGACAGAGGCCAGTCTGAAACTTACTTACTCTATATCTGATCTCTGATAGTTATTATTGGCAAAGGTCAGTCTGAAACTTACTGACTCTATATCTGATCTCTGATAGTTATTATTGACAGAGGTCAGTCTCAAACTTACTGACTCTATATAGGGCCTCTGATAGCTATTATTGACAGAGGTCAGTCTGAAACTTACTGACTCTATATCTGATCTCTGATAGTTATTATTGACAGAGATCAGTCTGAAACTTACTGACTCTATATCTGATCTCTGATAGTTATTATTGACAGAGATCAGTCTGAAACTTGCTGACTCTATATCTGATCTCTGATAGTTATTATTGACAGAGGTCAGTCTGAAACTTACTGACTCTATATTTGATCTTTGATAGTTATTATTGACAGAGGTCAGTCTGAAACTTACTGACTCTATATCTGATCTCTGATAGTTATTATTGACAGAGGTCAGTCTGAAATTTACTGACTCTATATCTGATCTTTGATAGTTATTATTGACAGAGGTCAGTCTGAAACTTACTGACTCTATATCTGATCTCTGATAGTTATTATTGACAGAGGTTAGTCTGAAACTTACTGACTCTATATAGGGCCTCTGATAGCTATTATTGACACAGATCAGTCTGAAACTTACTGACTCTATATCTGGCCTCTGGTAGTTATTATTGACACAGATCAGTCTGAAGCTTACTGACTCTATATCTGATCTCTGATAGTTATTATTGACAGAGGTCAGTCTGAAACTTACTGACTCTATATCTGATCTCTGATAGTTATTATTGACAGAGGTCAGTCTGAAACTTACTGACTCTATATCTGATCTATGATAGTTATTATTGACAGGGGTCAGTCTGAAACTTACTGACTCTATATCTGATCTCTGATAGTTATTATTGACAGAGGTCAGTCTGAAATTTACTGACTCTATATCTGATCTTTGATAGTTATTATTGACAGAGGTCAGTCTGAAACTTACTGACTCTATATCTGATCTCTGATAGTTATTATTGACAGAGGTTAGTCTGAAACTTACTGACTCCATATCTGATCTTTGATAGCTATTATTGACACAGATCAGTCTGAAACTTACTGACTCTATATCTGACCTTTGATAGTTATTATTGACAGAGGTTAGTCTGAAACTTACTGACTCTATATCTGATCTTTGATAGCTATTATTGACAGAGGTTAGTCTGAAACTTACTGACTCTATATCTGATCTCTGATAGCTATTATTGACACAGATCAGTCTGAAACTTACTGACTCTATATTTGATCTCTGATAGTTATTATTGACAGAGGTAAGTCTGAAACTTACTGACTATATCTGATATCTGATAGTTATTATTGACTGAAACCTACCGCACAAAATATCGTCCAGAACGTATTTAATATATGAGTATATGGATACAAATTCAGCGTGGGTATGAATCTGTTTGTATTAGTATAGTAAAAATATGGTATTTGTAAGTTAATATAACATTTGAAACATGATAAATCATAGTTGTACATCAAAAGAAATAGATTCACAAAGACAAAATCAACACTCTATCAAATATACACGCAGTATTTCAGCAAAAAAGATATAAAAATACCCTTAAAATAATGTCAAATAAAAAAATTCGAAAACATTAGTCCAACCTCCTTTTTTGTTTATTTTAGGGAATCACTCCAGTCAGATCTAACTACATCTCTATATCAAATTTCATTATAATTCATAACACCACTAGCCAATAAACTTTCTTCCCTCTCCAACGCTGGGATTACGTGACTGAACAAAAGGGTTATTCCTAAAAAATAAGACTAGTTTAAACACGCTAATTAAGTCGCTGTTCTGAATTAGCCTAGTGTAATTCGAACGGCTGTAGCAGAGGTTACCAGGTCAGGGCAAAGGTGATTCCTCCGAAGAAGAAAGAATGGAGTCGTTAGAGCCTAACTGGAGTGGTTGCGTAAAAATAAAACCTTACAAAAATGAGGGACAAAACTTTGGTTTAAATTTATTTCGACTGATTGTCGTAAATTCATTTCAATTGTTTGGTCTAATTTTACTTAGACTAAATGAGAAGTTAACTATGGACGTTAAATTCCGTTCAATTTCAATTGTTTGGTCTAATTTTACCTAGGTTAATGGACGTAAAACACCAATTTCAATACCAAACCTTTCTACTCGAGAAAATTGAAGCTATAGAAACATGCTGTTGAATATCATTGACCTAATTTGAAGAGTTTGTTGTCGATGAGAAATAAAAGGAGAAATTGTGAAATAGCTTGTATCTGATTGGTCATGCAGTTTTGAAAACTATAAAGTAGAAATGTCGAATTGTTTTCTGATCTCAAGTGGAGTAAACTAATAAAAAAAACAACAACAAAAAAACAGCAGTCTGAGAAATTTCATTTTGAATCACATTCTAATTCAGTGGTTCCGAAACTTTTTCAGCCTTCAAACCTCTGGAGCAATCACCTGGACCTTTCATACCCCCAAAAATTTGTTTCATCCACATTTCTAGCATGTGATGATGTTAGGTGCTCTCTCAATTCAAAATAAATTCTTCTCCTACACCCTTGAGACCCTAGTTCCACAACCCCAGGGTGTGAAAACACTTCAGGTTGGGAACGGGGGTTCTAATGTAATTCTATTTACAGCTTTCCAGCATCCAAACATTAACAGTCTCTTCCAATTCACGTTTTATCAAATATAAATGTTAACTAGCTCGGAAGCTGACAGATCTGTGTCAAACAGGTCTAGTTTTTCTTTCTATTAAATTCTCATGACGGTCGTAAATACAAATTCTTATCCTCCTCCTACCGCCTTGTCATTATGAAATCGTCTGATCCTTTCGTTCTGTCGATAGAGATAACCACAACATCTTCACAGTGTCAAATTGTTACTTCGTCATAATTGACTGCAATAACCACTATTCTTGAATTGATAACTTTGAAGAGTACAAAAGGGTGTTTATGTAATATAAAAAATATGGTGCTTGTGACGTCACTAGTGTAGAATTTTTCACAATATATATATAATATAATAATTAACATTTATATCACAGAAGATGTTTTAAACGCATAGAATAAAAGTTTCACAGTTTTTAAGGCTGAAGTTCCAGTAGAAAACTTCAAGACAAAAATATATTCTCTCTGTCGCTTTGTTTTTTCAACATTTTAAGATTTTCAGAAGGTTTCAAATACTCATATCTTCTTGAATTGTATAAAGTGTCATCTGGAGTCCAATTTTGGAATTTCGGTTTGTTTATCCGAAACATACATGGACACAATTGGTCAATAATTTAGTTCGTAACCAATTAGATTGACTGAATTAAATTATGGCGGGAAATTTCATCATTATAGGGGTCGCTATGATTTTAGAATCGTTACGTCACATAGCAACCACTTTTATTTTGACGTAATGAGAGATATCACAAAATCTAATACACTCTTAGATTTTCGTTGATTCTGGCATGTTCTGTAATAGTTTATTTAACTCGGCCAGTGTTTTATTTTAGGCGGGACTGTGGGTAAGGCGAATCGATCTTCTTTTATTGTCTTAATACACAGATAACTGATTATAATATAGACTATAGTAACTACTAACACAATACTCGAATATATCAGTACTAGTATTATGATAGATTGACTTGGCTGACTCGTAGTCTCGATCACCTGTAAGGAAAGCATAAGATATTCAAATAAAATGGAGATTTCCGCCCTTCAGTACGTTATAGGGCTAAGCTTATGAAATGAGTTGTATATCCTACCGTGCTGTGTCTTATGATATTAATTGGCTCTTTACGAAGTGGAAGCTAAGAACTGGATTCAATGAAACAACTTTAAAATGTTTGAATTCGGTTGCACTTCTAAAAGGAGATGAATCAGAAACAAATCTCTACATAAGTGGTGGTGTTGGGTGGTGGTCTGGGGTGGGAGGGTGTATAGTATATATATACTATAGCGCATCTGTATTTAGTTTGGTTTAGCCTATTTTCGGTGAAGTAAAAACGTTTATAAAAAAGTTGATACTTACAGCTACGTCTGTAACTGGGGCTGAAAATGCAAAAATTTTGACACAACAATTACAACGTAATAAAATCTCTAATTATAACATCTTTTAGCGTCTTGATAACCAAGAATTATTATGAGGATTAACTAGCCTTGAATAATTGGACTCTTTTGGGTTTAATTCATTCTAATGACGATCGTTTTCATTGCTAAAACTTGAGAATTTGTAGCTCAGCAACCAACACAACAACGTCATATTAACTAATGATAGTGAACAGTAAAACTACGAGCCTGAAAGACCATACGACCATAACCATAAGATATTTTAAATAAAGTTATACTTACGATCGTGACAAACGTAAGGTAATTCATCGCTACAGTTCCACGCCTTCCAGGTTGAAGTTATAGTTGACATAGCAACACAGGGTTTATCACCAGCGAATACAGGTTGATCAGGATGCCAGTTACTCCAGTTTGAAATTCTACCATTCTGCCAGCGAAACTCATTTCGTTCTTTATAATAACGTAACCCCAACCAATATGTCCTGTTTTTGTAGAAAATACTAGTTATAGTCAATTTCAAGACTTGATGCATTTGAGCCTCTCTACTATTACCACAAGATAATATCCCTGAATCGCAGTAATCTTGAACTACTGAGAGGTTTAAATGCTCATCTAAATGGTTATCTGGGCAGAATGTGTTCAAGACAGTTATTGAGAGAACTTTTCATCAGAGAGTTACATTGACAGTTCCAAACTTACTTCAAATTTCGTTGAATGACATTACACCTAACCCATCGATTTTTCAAATAGCTCTTTCTAAGAGATAAAGTTATAACTTTGTGAATTAGAGTCATCTTCATAAAATTAGCAAAACCCTTATCGGTGTAATCAGTTACTTCCGGTTGGATCGCGTGAGAAAAGTAGGCTTTTAACATAAGCTGGTGAAATTGGTCTAGATATTCTCAAAGAGTGACCATGCACTGGTTAAAAAGAAAATAAAAACGAGTTTTGTAACTTGACGATGCTCCTGTCTACCAGTTGATACTTGACTAAACCTTTTGACATTGATCTTAACCGTACCTGTTTACAATGGTCAACTGGGATAAATAAGGAAAGATGGCTTCTTCAATGAAAATCAGATGAGAACCCACGACCGTGAGAACAGCCGCACCAGAACAGACAGTCCTACAGTTGAAACAATACTACCATACATGAATACATACCTATTAAGATTTGAGATTTCGTCCCTCTTGATACTTTCCATATCATTTTCATTGTGCATCTCTAGTAACACCTGGTTAAACGAGTCTTTACATCCAGTAGCCGCCATTGTCCAGTTTAAGTGTCGTATCGAGAAAATCCTTTCATTTTTCAACTCGGCTGAAAAAGATGAACAATAAGCTTACACTAACATTCTGAAAAGTGATAAGTGGTAGCTGAAGTAGCGTTCTATCAGTTGGTAAATTAAATATTTAGATGACTATACAGATAGTTGAAATTGAGCTTTATCATCTGGTAAAGTAAATATTTAGATGACTATACAGATAGCTGAAACTGAGCTCTATCAGCTGGTAAAGTAAATATTTAGACGACTATACAGATAGTTGAAATTGAGCTTTATCAGCTGGTAAAGTAAATATTTAGACGACTATACAGATAGCTGAAACTGAGCTCTATTAGCTGGTAAAGTAAATATTTAGACGACTATACAGATAGCTGAAACTGAGCTCTATCAGCTGGTAAAGTAAATATTTAGATGACTATACAGATAGTTGAAATTGAGCTTTATCAGCTGGTAAAGTAAATATTTAGACGACTATACAGATAGCTGAAACTGAGCTCTATCAGCTGGTAAAGTAAATATTTAGATGGCCATACATATAGCTGAAATTGTGTTCTATCAGCTGATAAAGTAAATACTTAAACGACTATACAGATAGCTGAAATTGAGCTCTATCAGCTGGTAAAGTAAATATTTAGATGTCTATACAGATAGCTGAAACTGAGCTCTATCAGCTGGTAAAGTAAATATTTAGATGGCCATACATATAGCTGAAATTGGAATATTGCCATTGGCCGTTAGTTAGACGTAAATCCGAAAATGATAAAAACAAGAAAATAGGGAAAACAAGATATCGTACGATCAATTACAAAGTGTCACAATATTTACATTTCATTCATTGTCTCATTATTTATTTAATATTTCCCGTTTTTCAGATATTATTTTGTCAGTAACCGTGTTCACATTGCTGTTACAAGAACTCTACAGAAGAAGAACTCTACAGAAGAAGAACTCTACAAAAGATATGAGTTCACAATGTCTTGGGCTCTAGTACTGACCGTTGATGAAATATCCAAGCGACAGAATTTAGGTGACTTTGATTACCGAACGGATGAATATTACTAAAATATGAAAATAAAACTTACCTCTTATTACAGTTAAAATGAATAAAATTATCACGATCAACTTCAAAATAAAACTAATTCCCATATTCTCCATATTTAATATTTAACTGTTTTTATACACATATACTTTTAAATTCTTCAGTCACGGTATATTTCAATTCAATAAGGAAGGGAACACAAGTACTAGAGAGTCTCTGAAATTCTTCATCATTTGCTTTATCCCGACATGACAAACGATTTCGTTGTTTATTTTTCCATCCAAAGTTTTAAACGCATGACACTCTCCGATCGGATTTGTAAGGTCTGTCTGGAAAAGTCTGGAGGTAGGTGATATCCGTAGGCTTAGCTTATATGACAATATTAACGATAGAGCGATTTAAACTGACGTCAAACGAGAATTAATATAACTCTTTTCTTAGATTTAAAAAAAAAACAAAACATGTAACTGCGTTTTTATTCATTTTTTGATAACAATGGCTAATTTAAAATAATGATATTGGTGTGCAGACTAACATAAACTCCGTCTATCGTTCAATATATTTGTAAAGAAAATGAAATATATTTGTATTCTATGATTTGTAAGGAGCAATTAGTCTGTGCTGATTATTTTCATAAGTTAAATGTTAAGTTAAACGATTTTCGAAACCAAGCTAATTTTTTTAGATAATTTTTGTCATTCTGCATCTTGGTTTTTCAGCCGCACAAATTTATAATATTCAGAGTTATACACGCTTACGATTATATTTAGTCTCCAGTGTGAGTGCTCTTCTTCATAATCCTTCAGACTTCTGGGTCCGAGGTTTTGATCACCTGGTGCCACTCTGTAACTACCCAGGTCTTCACAATCCGAGGTTTAGATACCTGGCATATCTGGTCTCTACAGTGTTAGTGTTTGTCTCCCTTATCAAACTAGAGCTAGGTTGTATACCGGTATTTTTCCTTCTTCTGAGTCTTGATGCCACTCTTCACCTTGGCTTTTAGACACACGCATTTATTGTTCCAAGAGTCTAATGTCTGTATTAAGTCTCCAATCTTGGTGCTTGTCTTCACAATCTGACAAGGATTTAAATATAGGACTTATAGGTAGAATACTGGTATTTGTCCTGTTCGTCACCCAGTGAAATACAGAATAATTTCTGAAACTTGTTGTATAAAACTTGTGGTATTTAGTCTTTTTAAAACAAACAACCTCTTAACGCTCGAGATTTTTTCATTTTTATTTAAAGGAATTATTCCAAGTAAAAGTCTTAACGATTTTTTTTGTCTCTTTTTTCGTTTTTTCTATGTCTCAAGAAATGACGAGTCGTCATTTTACCCTTCAAACGCAGATATTTCTAGATACACATGGAAGGCTCAAATTTTGACGATGGACTATGGACTCTATTACTGATTGGCTTAGCTAAATCAATTCCTGTTTCTGAGACAAAGGTATGATTGGTGAAACAGGTGTGAATCTTGCTAAGAAATTTTAGCAAATGTAAGTCCAACCATAAAATGAAGCAAGGTTAAAAAGTAATATCAGCAAGAAACTGAATACTATACTACACTTTACTTAGGACTTGTGTCTGTACCTTCCTATGATTTCAAACTAAGTTGATTCGGCCAAGCTCAAATCCGACTATATGTCCATATACATCTACATCGAACCAATTACAGAATGTGTACGATAAAATATTTGTAAGAGTTGCGTCCCTTGAAAAATTATTTGTGATTTTTTTGTAAAGGCGTAAACTGTTGGATATATAACTTTATTAGAAACCCAGCTGCACAAGTCAATCATCCCTGGGATCTTTCTACATACAACTACATTAATACATTTACAAAATGGTAATTTAATAAAAACTAGAAATAACATAGAAAATGAATGATGAAAATTAAGAGTCACATTAAGGTGATTTAATAGCATGTAAAAACGAAATGAAATAAATGTAATTTGTGGTATAAGCAATTTAAAAGCCTTTTTATTTTTTTCGTAAGAAAAGGGGACCATGACTCCAAAGTGCACATCAATTGTTAGACTAATTATATGATTTTGTTATACAATGTTTGTGAATTATAAAAATACTTCATCATGAGTGGATGTTTTCTTAATTTCTATTCTCTTTTTATAACGATTTCTGAACAACAAATTGCTTCCATAACTTTTCTTTTTATCACAACAAAATGTCAACAGTGTTTAAGATTTGTACCACAGGCCACTTAGAGTTGTACAACAGGCCACTTAACATTTTCTATGAATCAATACTCATTTGTCCGTAGTACGGGGGTTTGTTTAGGACATGTTTAATGTTTTTTTTATTTATGATTTATTTCTACTTATTTTTCAGTTTTGTATAATGAATTATCAGTTTTGTTTACTATTTTTTATTTTTGGTTTATTGATTATGATTTAATTCTATTTATTTTTGTTTGCTGAATTATGTTTTAATAAAAATCGGCCACTACCCGACTACCATACAGGTCAACATCATGAGATACAACCAGATAATTCAGCAGACGAAACTGAAAAAAAAAAGTAGAATTAAATCATAAATAAAACAAATTAAACATGTCCTAAACAAACCACCGTACATTTTGCATAGTGTGAAACGTGAACACAAATTCCAGGGCAGTATCTTGGTCCAGATGAAACTACGTCTGGAAATAACATACACAAACGTAGTACACCACCATCTTGAATCTCTTCTCGACTTAATAAGTCGAATTTTGAAAAGATTTTAAAAAAATGGCTTTGAATATTATTTGAAGGCTTAGTTTAAACAAAATGGCTTTTTTAAAAAAATCGATAAAGAATAAAAATTCAGATATTTTGAATTAAAACCACTTTTTAGAAGGGGGAGGGGGTCTCTATTCTTTTCCTTGCATGTATTTCCATCATTGATATTAAATTCGAATTCGTTTTCGATTTTTCATTTTTATCTTGACATACGGTATCTATTTTCATCCAGTCCTTTTCTTAAACTATGTTCTCTATACTTGATAACAAAGACACAAGTTCTCATTGCACCATTCGTTGGTAATCCTTGACCCGGTCTATTTTTAGATTTATTGGGAAAACAAAAGTTTGAGCGTCATGGGCAAGTTACTTTCCTTGAAACAACTGAGTTATAATCAGAGCAATTTGACTTTCAAAGCAGGTTGGTAGTTATTATTGTCAAAAATTAAATTTGTTTTGGAAGATATTCCACTTTAGGGCACACTTGAACGATGTAGTAGTAGTGAGAAAATTGTGTTGGTTTTGTTGTATGTAGGCCTAGGCCTAGTATTCAGTGTACTACATACGGAATGAGGTATATCATACCGTTCTGTATATTCGTTATTGTTATCAGAAACACGAATCTTAGCTCGAGATTCGAACTGTAACTTCAACATCGTGCCGGTCATTATGTGGCTGAAGATGTCATAAATTGGTGTTGTTCGAATTATAACTTCATAGTTTCAGTACGGTATAGGTTAATTGGAGGTGTTTATCGATATTGTTTGTTTACGTGTAGAAAGTAGGCGTTACTTCAAATCTATTTATAACTATATAGGTTTTGGCCCACTCTCGTTATTGCTATGATCTAATATTATATTATGTGTGGTTACAGAAAAGTTTTAAAGGTTCGAATAGCAGAACGAAACCCCGAATTCAAATAGTTAACATTGGAAGCAGCTAATTCATAACCATACGCGACCGGTAATCTCTATGAGCGCGAGCGTGAGGATGAACGTGTTAAAGAATATCTGTGTTTTCGTCTGATTTCTCAACACGACTAAATGCAGACTGCGCATGCATTAATATAAATCGAAAGTAGAAGAAGCAGACGTCATTGCGTTAACCTTGATAAGGTACTGTTGTACTAATGCAATGTTCTTGTCATTTTCCAGGGAGTTTCCACTCAGAACACTGGCCGCATCAGGAAGACACATTTCTAGAATAACCAATCCTACCATGGCGTCCAAACAAGAAAAGGAAATGACGTCATTGAAGGAGGAGTTTCGAGGAAGAAGTAGAATTGTTGAAGAAAAGAAAGGTGATGACGTCATTAGAAATGTAACCGTCCAGCCGAAGGATATGGATGTAACGATTAAATTCATTCTTAGTGGTAAGTTTAGAACCAACTATGATCCAGCATGATATTGACGTCACCAAAATGCCACCAAATTAATAGTTTCGTTTCGTAGTATGCAAATTTAAAATTCTATAATTTAAAATCTTTAACATTTGTTGTTACCGGCTCATGTCAGCCTCTGATAGCTGGACTAAGCCTAAGCCCCCTCCCTCCCTACTATAATATGCCACATCTTCACAATGTCAAGCCATTACGTTTTATACCTTGACTGCCATTGCAAACTTTCTTGTATCACGGAATGGATCCATTTGATTTGATAATGGCTTAGCGTTTGCAGATTTTCTGTCGAGTCCCTTGATTGGCTGAATTCGCCAGCTTAAAATCCAATCAAATCAATGTAGTGAAACAAGAAAGGGGACTGTTGTAGTCAAGGTATAAGATGAAGTTCGTAATAGTTTGACATTGTGAAGATGTGAAACAAGAAAGGGGACTGTTGTAGTCAAGGTATAAGATGAAGTTCGTAATAGTTTGACATTGTGAAGATGTGAAACAAGAAAGGGGACTGTTGTAGTCAAGGTATAAGATGAAGTTCGTAATAGTTTGACATTGTGAAGATGTGAAACAAGAAAGGGGACTGTTGTAGTCAAGGTATAAGATGAAGTTCGTAATAGTTTGACATTGTGAAGATGTGAAACGAGAAAGGGGACTGTTGTAGTCAAGGTATAAGATGAAGTTCGTAATAGTTTGACATTGTGAAGATGTGAAACAAGAAAGGGGACTGTTGTAGTCAAGGTATAAGATGAAGTTCGTAATAGTTTGACATTGTGAAGATGTGAAACGAGAAAGGGGACTGTTGTAGTCAAGGTATAAGATGAAGTTCGTAATAGTTTGACATTGTGAAGATGTGAAACAAGAAAGGGGACTGTTGTAGTCAAGGTATAAGATGAAGTTCGTAATAGTTTGACATTGGGTGAGGTCAAATCTCGTGTTAGTGTTCCTTGTTAGTGTTAACACCAACACAAAACACATTTGAACTCATTCTTCGTGTTAATATTGTATGTCTAGTGTTACGCGAATCTAATATTACATTTTCATTAACACCATATAAACAATATTTCTAAAAAATTGTTTTAACTCACTCGATGAGGACCACGAGAGCGGCCGCATTCGGGGTAGTATCGGCGAACGTAAGGTGCTTAGCGAGGAGTCCCCTGTGCTTAAGACGGTTTAGGCTGGCGGGGGGTTTTGTGGGAACCGGTCTTTTTAACTCCAGGCCAGCTTCAAAAGGGAGAGAAACCTTTGGTAGAGCGAAAGGGCAAAAGCTGGATGCTTTTCAGTAGGAGGGATCCGTGTGAAAGCAAGACCTATGCTAATGCTAATGTTAGTTTTTTTCTACCAAAAAGATGTATTTGGTTGAATTTACTTAGTAGGCCTATACAGCTTATTGTGTTTATCATTTTTCTTTTCTAGAATCCTATCCGGTTATCGCCCCTGATATCCATATTCGAGCCACGTGCATGGATGAAGAACAGGCCGTGGAGTTGAAAGGCATGTTAAGGGTCAAGGTCAAGGAATATTTGAATCGACCAATGATATCAAGCCTAGTCAAGGACGCTGAGAAATGGCTGATCACCAATGGACTTGGAAAGTCGGGAAAATCCGGCAAGAGTCTTAAAAAGAAAAAGCCAAAGAAGACAAAGCCCATGGAAAAACAAGCAGACAAGAAATTGGCGCCAATGAAAACAGCAGACGATGTGATCAAAAGGATTCAATGGGACTCGGATTTGCCCCAAGGAGACTTTCTGATCGGATATCAGGATAGATTCGAAGGAATAAAAGAGAAATATTTCTCGGCGTTTTCCTGGGAAGATATCGCTTCCGTGGATTATGACGAACTTGCCATTCCGAAACACCGGATCGAGTATTTCAAATATAAGGAATTGAAAGTTTGGGACAAGTTATCTCGCTTGGATAATATTTTTGGTTCTGTTGGAAGCGGGAAGAAAATCACGGATGTCATTGAGAATTATGAGACGGAGTTGGAACTACAGAAAGAAAAGGAGAAAGAAACCAAAATGGATACGTCCCCTACCGATGATGCGTCAACATCAGAGGCTTCAGCTAAACCAGAATCGGAGTCGGATAGCGATGTCGGAATAGTGGTAACAGTAGCTACTCCTCCTACGTCTGAATACTGGAAAGACAAACTCCGGCCAAATTATTTCCTAGCTGTTCGTATAACAAACCCTGAAATTTTGAAAGTTACAAGCGGAATTCAAGATAGTATACTTAACTCACAGTCAGTTTATAAAAAAAGTTTCAGTGCTCCAGCTTCACTACATATTACACTTTGTACTTTAGGTCTGGACACCCAGGAACACGTAGACTCGGCTGTCAAGGCCTTACACAGTATTCACGAGGAACTGAAAGTGTTGGTTCCAAGAAAATCCCTGATAGTGAACGGTGTATCTAACTTCAATAAGCGAGTAGTCTACGCCAAAGTTGAATATCCCCCGGAGTTTTTGGAATTCGTCGAACACATTGAAATGTGTCTGAGACACGAAGGTATTGAATTTCGGGGACAACATGGCGGTTATGTTCCTCACATGACTATTATGAAGACGAATCGACCAATATCCAGGCGGTTAGGGACTGCACATATTGATCCCAAGTTGTACCAAGACTACAGTGAGCAGTATTTCGGGGAGGTACCAGTCGACGCGGTGTATCTTTGTTCTATGGCTGGTCAGCGTCAACCTGATGGTTTTTATGTATCGCCAACCCATATTGTCTTCTAGAAAACACAATTGACGGCAGCAGTTGCGTATTTAGAAGGTGGACCTTCAGGCCTGTATAAGGTTAATGGACACTTTTCCGGCAGCAAATCATCCCCATTGTAACGCCTTTTGGTATGGTTTTTCACAGAATCACTTTTTCAGCTTTGGTCATCTTCGCAATGCCAAGGTATAAGACGCAGTTCGTAATAGTTTGACATTGTGAAGATCAGCTCTAGTAGTTTCAACGACTTTGGAGGGGTCACGAACCATCTAAATGGTGTATTCATCGGCCAATATTGTTCGATATTTATTGATTCTTATTATATATTTGGTAAAAAGTTTTGTATCTTTGCAAAAGTTACATTAAATTTGTTGAAACAAAGTCGTTACTTATATTCTAATCACATGACAAAATACTTCTTGTTGATCAAGACGAATTATTAGCCAAAACTGTGGCATAAATCTAGGGGGCTGGGATCTGCCTGGAGTCAACAGATTTCAGATGGCCTGAGATGAATTTTGAACAATGTAGAGGGCTTAATTTTCACTTCAAAATAAAGCCTTTTACTATGGAAGACCAATCAGCTCAAAATTCAATGTTCTTATGTCCTAATTGCTAATGCCTAATTTCAATTTATAAATTCTGATTTCTTCATTTGTAGGTTTGTTTAAACTGAACATTTGTTTTCAAAATTTAACATTTGTTTTCAAAATTTAACATTTGTAAGACTGCCCTACGTCTAGAAAAATCAACTTTTAGAAAAATCAACTTTTGTAGTATAGTCTTCCATATTTCACGAGCATAGTCCACCCTCTAAATACACCACTGCTTACGATGGTGTGTCACAAAACGCGTTTTTCAATCAAAGGGAGGTAATACATAAACAAACATTTATACTACAGACAACAAAGGATGGTTTAATCATTCATTGGTTTACTTTACATTATACTAGTTGTTCTCCAATTGATGTTTATAGAAACATCAGATCACCTAACTCTAGGTTATATTCTAGAGAGTGGTCCACTGTTGTACTATTGTCTGTTTATAGGAGCATCAGACATCATCTAATTTACTTATATATTAGAGAGGGGTCCACAATCGGTTTGGATGTCTATCGGTTGGTCTGGTCTAGATGTCTATCGGTTAGTCTGGTCTAGATGTCTATCGCTTGGTCTGGTCTAGATGTTTATCGGTTGGTCTGGTCTAGATGTCTATTGGTTGGTCTGGTCTAGATGTCTATCGGTTGGTCTGGTCTAGATGTCTATCGGTTGGTTTAGATGTCAATCAGTTGGTCTAGATGTCTATCGGTTGGTCTAGATGTCTATCGGTTGGTCTGGTCTAGATCTCTATCGGTTTTCTAGATGTCTATCGGTTAGTCTAGATGTCTATCGGTTAGCCAAGATGTCTATCGGTTGTCTAGATGTCTATCGGTTGGTCTAGATGTCTATCGGTTGGTCTAGATGTCTATCTGTTGGTCTAGATGTCTATCGGTTGGCCTAGATGTCTATCGGGTTGATCTGGTCTAGATGTCTATCGCATGGTCTAAATGTCTATCGGTAGTTTAGATGTCTATCGGTTTTCTAGATGTCTATCGGTTAGTCTATATGTCTATCGGTTGGTCTAGATGTCTATCGTTTAGTCTAGATGTTTATTGGTTGTCTGGATGTCTATCTGTTTAGATGTCTAGATGTCTATATGTCTATCTGTCTATCTGTGTATTAAGTTCAGTGTGTTGAGTACCTATTGATAGAAATAACACTATCTTTATAACCATTCTATCGACTAACTGGACGGTGTTAACGGAGTGGAAAAATCAGCCATATTTACTGTAACAGACTAACTGGTTACACGAACTCACAAGTAGATTATATAATGTTTGGTTTTACAGTTAGTATAACTAGATAAAATAACTTAATAGACAGCAATTTATGATGGTGAAATATCTGGAGATTTCAGTAATAGTTTATTAGTGTAACTGAGGCGAAGAAATTCATGATGTTTCATCCAACTTACAATTGTTTATAATCTGTCATCATTTGTATCGACCTCTCACTGTGAATTAAGATTTTAAATTCATCACTTGCCAGTGTTCAATACTAACACGTTACGTTAACAAGAAGTTCTATGTATTAAGTATGGAATCACCATGAATTAGGAATTTAATTTGACCAATTACTAGTGCTCAAAACTATAACACGTGAGGCCTACGTTAACATGAAGTTCTGTGTATTGAATGTTGAAGCACTTTGTATTTAGTATGAAATCACAGTGTGTGTGATGAGGAGATTCTGTTCGATTAATAATGGTTTTTCTCGCCGAGCATCACGCTAGTTAACCTTTATAAGTTTTATACGTGAGTTGTTTGGTAAATAGTGTAAAATAAACAGGTTCTCGATACATTGATGACACCGGAGGTAAAGAAAAGGACCTTGTGCTCATGACCGGAAGTAAAAGAGTTCGTGTACTCGGGAGTCAGTACGTATTAATATTAAAAGAAAGTTATAAAGTTTTGTATATTAGGCAGATTAATGTGATTTGTATTTAAAGAAAGGAACTCGTAAATCTGGAAACATTTTTGGCAAGTAATGGAGGTATAACCAACCGCGAGTAATTTTGCTCTGAGCTATAGTTTTCTATCACAGTTATTTCCATCTAATGTTCTACTGTTTTGTTTGGAAGTTACAAATCATTTACGGACCTCTACGTTTGTCTCATTGTATTTAACCGGAAGTGTAGCCAGGGTTTTACGATATAACCGGAAGTGTAGCCAGGGTTTTCAGATATCACCGGAAGTGTAGCCAGGGTTTTCGGATATTACCGGAAGTGTAGCCAGGGTTTTCAGATATTACCGGAAGTGTAGCCAGGGTTTTCATATATTACCGGAAGTGTAAACTGAACCAATGTTGCGTTGGCTTATCGCTACATTTCGAGGAGAAGTTTTCGATAGAATGGAGGACCAGTTTATTCGGAAGTATAGCGTCAGTTTTTGATTGAAACTTACCGTAAGTGTCTTAGAAGTAAACGGAAGTGTCACATTTAAACATGTCGGTGGATCTAATCTCCATAAAGAGGAAAGATCAAGATGGAAACGTTCCAAACTTTATAAATTTAGAAAGTTTGTCGTATAGACCCTGTAATGCCAAGACGATGTCGCGGAAGAAAAGCGAAACGGCGAGTATGAGTAATTTCGTCTCACACCAGACAACGTGTAAGAAATGTACGAATACAGAATGGGCCGATTTCACCCAAAATACTTCTTTACATGGTCTGAGATACATCTGGGAGCAAAATACCTTTACTCTGAGAAGGTAAGTTGACGATACTTTCAGAGACTCAACTAGAGGTGTGGGGGTGAGGGTGGACTTAAGTGGGTGGGGACCCATCCCCTCGGATTCTTTTTCAACATAACATTATGCTCTCCTCTCTGGGGCCGGGGGTCCGCGGACTTGGTTCAACCAATGTCTATTGTAGTTGGTCTCGTTTGAGGAGACAACTACTATACAATTGTTGCTCCCTGTTGTGTCTTGCTTTAGACGAGATGCTTGGAATTGCTTTGATTGTACAGATTTTTGTTGTTACTCATCATCTTAACATTATTTTGAAATTAAAGACTTGGTTACGATTCAAATTCAAATTCTCTCCTCTACAATGATTGCATCCAGCACTATATTCAGAAACGAACTCGAGGTTATTGTCGGCAAGTTTTAGGGTCGCAATTTAGTTTTAAGTTATGGATTAGGTAGTTATTCGAGTGGGTGTATAGGGAAGAGGAAGAAGGGCGACTAGCTACGGGCCTGGACACAAAGACTAAAGACCTCTATGAAAGGACTTGTTTGTAATGATAACCTAGTCTGTTGTAGAGGGTTGTGGTAAAACTGTAAAATGATGTCTTGTAATTAGAGGAAATGTAAAATGTCAGTATTAGTATTATCTATCATTATGATACCAGTATAGTATTATTACTCATACCTCTATACCATTATTAACATATCTTTACTGAAATTTTAGGGGGAGGGGGTCAACTCAACTCAACAGGGCCATGAAGACATCACCACACTATCGACATAAAGGGATGGGTGTGGGGGGTTGATTTAGGTCTTGAATATATGTCAATAATCTTCAGAAGTACTAGAAACGTACGAAAATCACATAATTCCTTTCAACTCAAAAACTCGACAGGTTAATGAAAACATCACCACACTATCGATTTAAGTAATATTCAAAGGCTGGCGCCGATAGTATATTTATGCCCCTCTGTGTGTTTATTTTAATCAGTAGGCTCCTAGCCCAAAAGAGGGGGGGGGGGGCAAAAAATGGATTATCTCCCTAAATAACTCTGACAATCAACCTATTCCATTGCTGCAACTAAAATCCACACACCATTGATATATTACTAGCCCCTCCCGATATATCACTCCCCAACACCCGGATATATTACTAGCCCCTCCGGATATATTACCCCCCCCCCCCCCCACCGCGGATATATTACTTGCCCCTCCGGATATATAACTTGCTCCTCTGGATATATTACTTGCTCCTCTGGATATATTACTTGCTCCTCTGGATATATTACTTGCCCCTCCGGATATATTACTTTCCCCTCCGGATATATTACTTGTCCCTCCGGATATATTACTTGGCCCTCTGGATATATTACTTGCCCCTATAGATATATTACTTACCCCTATAGATATATTACTTGCCCCTCTGGATATATGACTTGTCCCTCTGATATATTACTTGCCCTCCGGATATATTACTTGTCCCTCCAGATATTTTACTTGTCCCACCGGATATATTACTTGCCCCTCCGGATATATTACTTGTCCCTCCGGATATATTACTTGTCCCTCCGGATATATTACCTGCCCCTCTGGATATATTACTTGTCCCTCCGGATATATTACTTGCCCCTCCGGATATATTACTTGTCCCTCCGAATATATAACTTGTCCCTCCGGATATATTACTTGTCCCTCCGGATATATTACTTGCCCCTCCGGAAATATTACCTGCCCCTCTGGAAATATTACTTGTCCCTCCGGATATATTACTTGTTCCTCCGGATATATTACTTGTTCCTCCGGATATATTTATTTCCCCCTGAACAATCAAGTCTGGCTACGGACCTGCTAATTAGTAATATTAATTATTCCTTGACCTTGACCTGTGCTTTTATAGAGACTTGTCTCAATACAATCAATACGTACATACTCAAAGAAACATGTTCCTAATTTGCCTTTTATGACTGTTATGTGACTGTTATGACTTATTAGTTTTTGGTGATAAATGGGAGGATACCCTCTCCTTTATCCCCCCCCCCTACTAAAACAACACCCCCACCCCCCTCAACCCTTCTAACTTTCCGTCTCCCCTCTGCTGTATAAATGTTGGTTATTGTATTTTCTAGGATTGTATGGTTATTGTTGGTATTGGGTGGTATAGGGTTAATGTCCTATCAGATTATAGACCGTGTTGTATATTATTTTGACTCCCCAGTCACCGTCAACTTAATGGTGAATTTTAACAAGTCTCTACAGTTTCCATCCATCACTTTCTGTAACCAAAACGCCTTCAGGTGAGTCAAGTTTGAAAACATATTTCCGGCTGTTGACCAGTAATATGCCATAGAAACTCAATTTTATAATTATTTAACCTAAAACGATTTTATTTATAGAAATAACTTTGTAACTGTAACAGTTTTTGGAAACGAACCAGACTTAAGGCACCATGATACTAAAAACCTTTTACGTGATTGTAGACGAATGGAAGTCTAATTTCAATCTTGAAATTGATATGGGTGGCTGAACTTTTCTTTACTTTGTCTGGTGGAGCTGCGATTCGATAGGCAATTTATTTTTCTAATTCTGCCACATCCTCTTGTCGAACGGGACGTCGAATTTTTTTCTGAAACGTGAAATAGGCAGCTTGAATTTGAGATTTATTCTGTAATTGTGTTTCCCTCTCTTTTAGATCTACAGTTACTGCTGCGTCTGGACGATACGATCTACTCACAAGTATCTATAACAACTTTAATAACTTCTCACTGGACGATCTCCAAAAATATAACAGTCAAAATATATCACTGGATGATCTTTATTTAACTTCTGGTCACAGAATAGAAGACATGGTTGTAAGGTCGGTAACGATGTGCCGCCGACCAACCAGAAGAGGAGGCTAGGGTCTGGTGCTGTGGAATCCCTTGACAGTTCTGTGGCCTCTCCACCTAATTAATTTGAAAACGCCATTGCTCCCCTTCCAATAACCATGTTTATCCTGACTCTTAGGTCGTTCCACGTTCACAAGATTCTGCAAATCCTCAATGTCCAATTTGAAGCTACCCAAAGGAATAAACTCAACATTTCAGTCAATATATTTCACATTAACCAATAACAATCGACTATCATTTTGTCAATTCCACTGATGTTATTGATTTAGTTTGCATATATCATCGTCAAATCATGCTCATGCTCAAATCATTTGGGAATCTTGCCGAAAATATGTTTATTGACAGCCCCAAAGGTCTTGCCTTGAATGGTTTGTAATTTATTTTAGATGTAAATGGCGAGGAAAGGATTGTGGACCTGAAAATTTCACCCGAACCATTTCCGACAAGGGAGTTTGTTTTGCTTTTAATAGTGATAAAAGTAACCAACTTCTAGTTGATTCTGTGGGTAAGTAGAAGATTCGATCCCATGGTGCACAATATCATACGATATATTGATGTCAATCACAGCCATCAGAGAAACAGTTGCTAGGAAGTAGAACGTGATAAATTGATCACAACTGGTGCACCGACAGCTTAAAATTCAGCGAAATATAGCACAGTCGGTTCTTAACATGAACCTGTGGTCTTAATTCTCGATTGATAATCCGGGAATAATCAGTGCCAAGAGGTTAAACCAGCTGGTAGAACCTAAGTTGTTTTCCTTGTAAAATATAGTTCTTTCTTTCTTCTTTCTTAATTGCCCCTTAAAGCACTGAGCAGGAACCTGTTGGATTTGGAATGAGTCACTAAGATGACAAAAAATAAATCTCAATAGGATAACATGTTAATTTTCTGGATGGTTACAAGGATAGGTACACATGATTTCGGTAGTAAAATACGAGTGTAATGAAACTAACAAACAATTTTGAGACACTATTCTGAGACTTCATTCTGAGACTTCATTCTGAGACTTCATTCTGAGACTTCATTCTGAGACACTATTCTGAGGCACCATTCTGAGACTGCATTTTGAGACATCATTCCGGGTCTTTCTGTAATATTTTGCAGGTTCTGAGAATGGTCTATCTATAACATTAAATATAGAAGATTATGAATATATGCCGGGACCAAACGACGCCTCTGGTATCAAGCTGCTGGTACATGATGTTCAACAGTTCCCTAAAGTTCATGAACTCGGAATAGCTTTAAGTGCTGGACTCGAGTCTTTTGTTGGTCTGGAATTTTTATCTGTAAGTATCATCAACAAGAGGGCCGACTTTCAGAAGCACTGGCATGGCATTCTGTAAGTCCTAATGAAAACCAGGATTTTTTGGCACTTTTGCGCATTTTTCCAAAGTGCTCTGATTCCACGTCCATACATATTGGGGGACTAGCAAGGAAGCGCTGGGTCAGAAAACCGGGCTTTATCGATTTTACAGACCCAAATAACTCCATTTCAATCAGGATCGATAATTCCATTCCATTTCAATCAGGACCGATAACTCCATTTCAATCAGGATCGATAACTCCATTTCAATCAGGACCGATAACTCCATTTCAATCAGGACCGATAACTCCATTTCAATCAGGATCCATAACTCCATTTCAATTCACTATACAAGCTCAAGTGTCACACAGAGGGTCATAGAGGGTCGTGGTGACCAAGTGATTTGGAAATATTTCCCTGCATTAGTCCAATCAGGTGTTGACAAGTAAAATATTGAGCCCATTTCAAGTCACTCCAATCTCTCTAGTGTCACATCGGGGTCGTGGTGCCTCAGTGGATTTCCAACATATAAACCTGTGTCGTGTTGCGAAACTTCATTAGCCCATTCAAGTGTAGACGAGTAGCACATTAAACTTCATTTCAATGCATTCTCTCCTGTTTCTAATGTAATTTCGGTAATGATTATTAAGTTTTTCAACATAGAACCATTCATGATATCGTAGAGTTTGGTAGCAGATTGTTTGCATTGTCAGTGTTGCTGGAAGTTGCAGATAAACAAATTATTGATTTTATTCAAGTGATTTATTTAACACAGTTTTTAACAAATAATTCATAATTCATTTTATTTAACAATTATCCTTTGATTCTCACTGAAATAGAATCATTTTTCAGTAATCGGTAATCTGTAATTTGATAGATATGTTGCGACATGAATATAGTTGCAGGGTGCCAACGAAACTTCCACAGACAAACGTTTGGAATGGGAATGACTCCTGCCAATCGAACTGTCGTTAAATTAATCCAATCAGAAACAATCCCGTCTCTTCTACCCTTCTTTTCTTTCATTTTTCTATTATCCATCTATCCATTAACCAACCGACTCATTCACCCTTCTTTCTTTCTATCGTCAATCCATTCGCCCCACCCGTCCCCCCCTCCCATCCCATATCCTATCCCATATCCCATATCATATCCCATATCCTAGCCCATACCCATACCCCATACCCCATACCCTATATCCTATATCCTATCTCATACCTCATATCTCATATCCTATATCCTATATCCTATATCCTATATCCTATATCCTATATCCAATCCCATATCCCATATCCCATATCATATCCCATATCCCATATCCCATATCCCTTATTCCTATCCATATCCCATATCATATCCCATATACTATCCCATATACCATCCCTTATCCCTTATCCCATATCCCATATCCCATATCCCATATCCCATCCCATCCCATCTGATAAATATTTTGTGTATTTTAGGTAAGCAATCTTCCCAAGCCTCATGGACACTGTGAGAATATGAAATTGAAGTATTTTGAAGTTTATTCCCCGGACAACTGTCAGATAGAATGCCTAACGGAGTTAACCATCCAAAATTGTGGTTGTAGATTACAGTCCATGCCGTATAACTCAGGTTACTATTTCTGTTTTACGCCAACTTCCGCTATTTTTGTGGAGCAAATAGGGTCGTTATTGAGCAGGGGCATTCGATTTGTACCCTGGGTGTAGCGAAATGTACCCTGGTGCCAATTATTATGTGTACATCTCGAAATGTCGATTTCTGTTCAGGTGATTTGCATATATCGGATGTAGCCTTATGTTAATTATTTCGTTGTGGTATATCAGGGTAGATTTCGAAATCTTGATTTGAACCCTGGTACAAAGTGATGGTCCCTTGCTCGAGAACGACCCTATCAGCCTTTGTGGACGTATAATGTCGAACCCTTGTCTGTCCGTCTGTCGTTAACACTTCTGAATAAACGCTCTAGAATCTAGTGCTCTGAACTCAATTTGAAAAAGCTGACATATCGAGTTCGAATTCAAGCGATTTTCGAATACTAAACCCGATGGTATTAATCCCTGTGATCTCTCGAATTAAAATGCCATAGTTTCTTTAGTTTTTATATGATTTTTTTTATAAAAAGTAAAGTTGAAAATCAAGTTTCGAATTTGAAATTTAACCCTGTGGTCTCGTTTACTGTAAAACCCATACCCCCTTCTGAGTAAGTCGATTTTCATGAATCTCAGTACTGATATCAAGTGATAAAAATCCGTACAAGCAAGACAATTCAGTTAATCAAAAATCCAAAGTATGGACAAATCGGGAGTATAGTAGTGACTGCTCCAAAGTTAAGTACCATCAGATGTTTCAAAAAGAGTAAGCATGGTCTGCTTCGCGCTCGACACCCGCCACTACTACAATGGTAAAAATCATGAGATACAACCAGATCAATTCATGCCTGACATTTAGATTGGTGTTTTATTTTTGATATTAGCATCATAATTGCGTTGTTATTTCTATATGAGATATTTATTATCTGATTGATATAAACCCTCTGGGAGATTAGAGTTTGGCTTTAGAAATTCAAACCTCCCGAGATACCTCCAGATTTTATATAATATATTTAATCATTGTTTTGGGTTTAACAAATTTTTTGTCGTTGCACATATTGAAACAAACAAGAAAGATCCTATTATTTATTTATAAATCTATCGGCTTAGGTTTAGTTTTGTTTAATTGTCACGTTTTTTAGATAATGCCATCGCGTTGATCAAATGATTGTAAAAACTGTACACAAGATATAACATATCATTAGTTATTCATCAACAATTGGTAATTATTCTATGTCAAACTATTACATCGTCTTATACCTTGACTCGTTCCTTTACAATGTCAAGCTATTACAAACTTCACCTTATACATTGACTGCAATAGCCACCTTTCTTATTTCATGGAATACAGCGATTTGATTAGATCGTACACGAGGGAATACAACCAATCAGAACCCTCAAATGGATTTACCTATAGAACCCATCTCTATCAGAGCCTAAAGTTGCGATATGCAAAATTGTCATCATCAAAAACATCGTAAATTATGATAATGATATTATTTATAAAATATATGCCATTTATATCTATGTATCTACTTGGTCATACAGAATTTGTTTTAAAAGGGTTAATTAAAAAATGTTTTGTTCTTTTGCTTTATAATGGCTCGATATTATTAGTTGAAATCTTCAGCATGGGTAGGAGACATATTTCTCTATAATATAATGTTTATTTTACTCAAATCCGTACAGTAGTTTTCTTACACCTTCCAAAAACATAACGAACTTGAAAAAGTTTATAAAATGTTTAAGCGTTAAAAAAAACTTAGTTAAAATTTTCAGATATCCTAAGGGACACATTTCTCTAGATGTTTGTGTATAGTTTTGATAAATTTAAGGAAAAGAATTTTCTACCCAAAAAATGAAACAAATGCACCTTTAAGTTAGAGAAATTCCTGTTTACATCAGACTATAGAAAACATGTAAACATAGATTTTTTCTCTCTAGTTACCACTCCAATAGCATGTTGATATAACTCCCCTGTAAATTGGTCTAGACTCTAGTAGAAATATGGAATAATTTAATTCTGATTCCCAGTGAGTGGTCTATGTAGACTTTTCTTCTTTCTGACTTCAATAATATCAGTAGTTTATAGACCGTTAGAATAATCCGAATAATAGGCAAATCTGGATGATTCCCAGTCGAATTTAAATTAAACCAAACTTTCCTTCCGTTTTTTATTAACTATTTTTTTAATGTAGCTACTACAGTTAGGGTCTAAAGACTGGCCTCTTGAACAGTCAGTTTGATGTCACCGCCAGCTAATCAAATGTCTGCCCTCTGGGCTTTTGTGACGCGAACGCGTGAAGCAACACCTTTTGATCGCGTCACCAAGCCCCAGCATTAGAAAGGACAGAAATCTGATTGGCTGTCGATGACATCAAACTGACGAATGTTCAAGAGGCCTGTCGTTAGATCTAACTGTAGTAGCTATATCAAAAGCTAATAAAAACGGATCGAAAGTTTGGTCTAATTTTTATTAGACCGAATGATTCTTGTCCTGTTATTCTGTGGTTGATTCTATTTACCCTTCATGATCTGACGACGTTGTTATGCATCTCTTGTTCTGGGTCGTGTTAAATAACATGGGGGTAATCTAACATTTTTAGGGGCATTCTATTGTTTAATTCAGGTTATTTGAATCTCCGACGTGAACAATATTCCCTGTATGAAAAGTTTTATTGGGAAAGGAGGGTAATGTAAGATATCAAGGATCCAGGAAGAGGTAATGGAAAGAAAAAGGTTGAAACCCCCTGGTTTATGATCTTTGAATGGCATTTAGTAAAGGTGTTGGATATAATGAAAAAAATTCTTATGGATTACAATTACTAACTTTATTTGAACGACGTTTCGACCAGTGTTCTCTGGTCTTTATCAAGCAATGAATAATATTACAAAGATTAACAAGCATATATATAGGTAAAGAGAAAACAACATAACAAAACAAAGGATTATATTAATCAATAACATCGTGTATTGAATGAAATATCACCTTACAATGTATGAGAAATTCTGGGATATTTATTGTTGAATATTGTCAGCCTAGTTTAGCCTTGTTTTAGTTGATTGGCATAAATTGTGGCAAAGTTTAATGCTTTTTTCGTGTTGTTGATATCTACTAAAGACAGGCATCTGGGAAAATATATCGTGAACTTCAAACAGATATAAATCTTAGACATTATATTCCAAATTTAAGTTTTAACAGTCAAAACGATTTGACCTAGTAGCAATTTAAAGTTTATTTCCGTAAAAATTTGTTTGGCGATTTACCAAATGGGTGGAAGGTGTATCGTGGCCATTTATTATTACTTTTAAATTGAAATTCTCTGTTTTCATCTCGTTAGATAGATTTAAAAATGAAACTTTTAGGAATTGAGGTAAGATAAAGAACGATAGAATTTGTGTTCATCAGAAGTTAGATTTAAAAAGATTTTATCAAGTAATCTAAGATCTTATAGAATGAAAATGTTTCTCCTGAAATAAACTTTTCTTGTTTTTTTACCATTGAAGCGTATATCAGAAAAATATAAAGGGGCTCTCACACAGCAGTACGGAGCCCCTAAGGCGCAATTTCCATACTTTTATTAATCATTTCGTTTAAATGAAATAATTAATTCGTTTAAACGAAATAATATCATATATTATATCATATAATATCAATAATTATTTCGTTTAATCGAATAACTTATTTCGTTTGAACGAAATATATGACGTTATTTAGTTTAAACGAATTAGTTTTTTCGTTTAAACGAAATACTTATTTCGTTAAAACGAAATATTTTATAAAAGTACAGAAAATTGCGCCTTAGGGGCTCCGTACAATAGCGATCACAAATGGCGTATGATTCTGAATAAGGCTGCTATTACACGTGTACGTGTACTCAAACAGACATTCATGTCAAAGGCGTACGACCGAAGGCCTATTGGCAGAGCAGACTGGTTTGCCCGAAATTTTCTCACGTAATGTTGAAATGTTCTAAACTTGTGACCACTTTGGTTATTTGTAACCATATCTAACTGATAATCGCTATATTGTGAGGGCACGTTTATTCATAAATTAATATATAATGAAAGCTTTATCATTTCTATTATTTCAAAAGTTGATTCCCTAACACAATTTCCCTCATTGTACACTAAATGTAGTTCGATTGATCACTTTAATCAGAAAAAGAATAGTAGGACGTCAAACATCATTTTGTTTCCATTATAGACTCACCACCTGTTTGTTCACTGTACGAGTATTATAACTGTTATCTACCAAGAAAGGGTAATTATTATTATTATCCCACACTAATGCAGCTGTCGGATCATTTGGACTACTTTCGTCCTCCATTGTTGATATCTGACTAGTCTCTGACACCCAGGCGTATTTTGTCTACGAGGATAGAGTCTCCAAGGGAGATAACTAACATCTGTAGAACTATATTTTGTAACGCGGAGGTAAATTCCGCCTAACAATTAAAGGAGGTTTTCTTTCCTCTGCATACGAGGTTGTTGTCAGGCGTAGCGAGAATGGCTTTAATCCCTTAAGCAAGGGAAATAACTCTAGTTATGGTTAATAAAGGGAAGCTAATTCTAGTGAGTCTATATTTGAAAGGGAGATAAATCTAATCATAGTTTAAAGGGAGATAAATCTAGTCATAGTTAAAGGGAGATAATTCCAGTTAAAGTTAATACGTTTGAAATACTTTACTGGAGACTTTGTATGGTATGTCAAATGACAACATAATACCGAAGGATATAGAACTTTGCCATGTAACCAAAGAACGGAATATGTGCCAATGGATGTTCGCCAGTTATGTTTTGTATTTTCTTTTCAGATGAGCTCCTGTTCAAAACACATGACCAATGTTCCTGTTCCGTGGCCTGCTCTTTTAAAATATTCGACCCGACCCTGTCCTACTCCTCGCTGTCTAAAATGGTACAATCTCGACTTCTACATGGAATTGACCTCGACTCCTTGACCCGGAAGTACACCACAGCAAGGGAGATAACTCATCGTTTACAGAGAGATCATGCAGACGAGTTTAAATCTCGACTAGACGCTGTGAAAGACAGATTTTTAAAAGTTAAATCAGTTCTTTTGGAAGATTTAACAAAATATTTGTTGTACCAGCGGAATGCAGTGATTGAAACGTATCGTGATGTACATCAGACTGAAAATGTGACCCGATACCTTCACAAATTTCGTCGGTATATGGTGTCTAAAAATTTCGTACGTGCTGGAGTTGCAATGGCAGAACGGACATTTGATACGGTGACGCAAGACATGCAACAGTTCGTTATTAAAACGGAAGAATTGATGCAAACGATTGGATCTAGTAATACGTCAAATCGTGAAGTTCGCCAGTCGATTTACTTGATTTTATCAAACGAGTTGAAATCGAAGATTATTATGTGTGATAAAGCGCTTCAGAATTATACCCAGTTGTATACAGCGTTTCAGAATGGCACTCCGGTGTTCCGATATTTGTATAATGGGCACAGTCTGATGGACAGGGCGCAGATCGTTCCGTTATCTCTGTTGAGAAATGCTTTAAACTTCACTAGATTGGTTCGTGTACGAACTGCACGATTTAAAAAAGATTTAGAAAGACTTAAAAGTACTCTCGAAGAGATTAAAACTATTGCTTCTGATACATTTTATACTGAGAGTTTCAATAAAACAGCGTATCATCTAGCCAGTGTTCAATATCTCCATAACTGTCGGAACTTTCTTCAGAGTAAGAGTTTGTTCCTGGGAGACGCTGTAAACTGGCCGTTAGATCAGATGACCAAGCAAGAAGACGAATTGAACATTATCAGCAAAGACATCAAAAAATATAAAAACAATATTCTCAGTTCTGTACGGAATTTAGATAAAAGCTTGATAAACGTGGAACAGCTGTTTTTACATAAAATAAACACCGGAATCAAAATGTGTGAATTATATTTGTTGAATGGATCCGTGTTCAAAATAAAAATTGCCGAATTTTCCATCTCGGATGAAATAAAAGATGGCTACAACTCATTATCAGTTTTATTTGACGAGGTGCGAATTCGAGGACAGAATATTTTTGACTATTGGTCAAACTTTTTATCACATTCTAAGAGATTATGGAAGTTGATTCTTGACGATGCTGACATGAAACGATATTATGAATATAAGAATTTGCAGGAATATTTAGTAGATTATGACGACGTTGCTAAGAATTTAACAGAAATTTTCGATTCTTATCGAGATGAGTACGATTTGAGAAAAATTGTCCAGAACAAAGACGATATATTCCTGCGAGAATTAAAAAGTTTGATATCATATATGGAGGATTTTAATGGTTCCCGGGAGATTAATCAAGATTTTGTTAGGTAAGTCACGTGACAATAATCTTCAGATAATTCGATATTATAATCAGCTTTTATGATAGTGACGTCATATAACGCTTAGTTTTAATGGAATTGCAAGAACCACAAACGTGTGACTGAAAGTTCAAGTGTCCTCTATGCACACAAAAATTTCAAAAAGCTTCTTTTCAATTCCCCTCGGGTCATCTTTACGATGTTCAGCTATTACGAACTGTGTCTTATACCTTGACACAGTAGTATCTATTCTTGTATCTTCACAATATCAAGTTATTACGAACTGTGTCTTATACCTTGACACAGTAGTATCTATTCTTGTATCTTCACAATATCAAGTTATTACGAACTGTGTCTTATACCTTGACACAGTAGTATCTATTCTTGTATCTTCACAATATCAAGTTATTACGAACTGTGTCTTATACCTTGATACAGTAGTATCTATTCTTGTATCTTCACAATATCAAGTTATTACGAACTGTGTCTTATACCTTGACACAGTAGTATCTATTCTTGTATCTTCACAATATCAAGCTATTACGAACTGTGTCTTATACCTTGACTGAAATAGCCGCCTTTCTTATATCACATCTTCACAATGTCAAGCTATTACGAACATCGTCTTATACCTTGACTGCAATATTCACCTTTTTAATATCACATCTTCAAAATGTCAAGCTACTACGAACTGCATCTGATACCTTGACTGCAGTAACCACTATTCTTGTATGAAAAAATTGTAGATAACAAGCAGCTATTGAATTGTACAGAGAATGCAACCAATCACAAGATTCAATAGAAAGTCTGTATAGATTAACCATATTAACAGTCTCTGTCGAGGGCTCTGATTGGCTGTATTTGCAAGCGTACAATGCAATCAAATCCCTGCATTCTATGATACAAAAAAGGTGATTTCAGGCAAGGTATTAGAAGCAGTTCGTAATAGCTTGACATTGTGAAGATGCCTCAAAGTAGACCGACACGACCGAGGCTATGTATAAGATAATGACTGAGGCTCTATGTATAGGATAATGATCGAGGCTCTATGTATAGGATAATGACCGAGGCTCTATGTATAGGATAATGACCGAGGCTCTATGTATAAGATAATGACCGAGGCTCTATGTATAGGATAATGACCGAGGCTCTATGTATAGGATAATGACCGAGGCTCTATGTATAGGATAATGATCGAGGCTCTATGTATAGGATAATGACCGAGGCTCTATGTATAGGATAATGACCGAGGCTCTATGTATAGGATAATGACCGAGGCTCTATGTATAGGATAATGATCGAGGCTCTATGTATAGGATAATGACCGAGGCTCTATGTATAGGATAATGACCGAGGCTCTATGTATAGGATAATGAACGAGGCTCTATGTATAGGATAATGACCGAGGCTCTATGTATAGGATAATGACCGAGGCTATATGTACTGGATAATGACCGAGGCTCTATGTATAGGATAATGACTGAGGCTCTATGTATAAGATAATGACCGATATTCTATGTATAAGATAATGACCGAGGCTCTATGTATAAGATAATGACCGAGGCTCTATGTATAGGATAATGACCGAGGATCTATGTATAGGATAATGACCGAGGCTCTATGTATAGGATAATGACCGAGGCTCTATGTATAGAATAATGACCGATACTCTATTTATAAGATAATGATCGAGGCTCTATGTATAAGATAATGATCGAGGCTCTATGTATAAGATAATGATCGAGGCTCTATGTATAGGATAATGACCGAGGCTCTATGTATAGGATAATGACCGAGGCTCTATGTATAGGATAATGACCGAGGCTCTATGTATAAGATAATGACCGAGGCTCTATGTATAGGATAATGACCGAGGCTCTATGTATAGGATAATGACCGAGGCTCTATGTATAGGATAATGACCGAGGCTCTATGTATAGGATATTGACCGAGGCTCTATGTATAAGATAATGACCGAGGCTCTATGTATAAGATAATGACCGAGGCTCTATGTATAGGATAATGACCGAGGCTCTATGTATAAGATAATGACCGAGGCTCTATGTATAGGATAATGACCGCGGCTCTATGTATAAGATAATGACCGAGGCTCTATGTATAGGATAATGACCGAGGCTCTATGTATAAGATAATGACCTAGGCTCTATGTATAGGATAATGACCGATACTCTATGTATAAGATAATGACCGAGGCTCTATGTATAAGATAATGACTGAGGCTCTATGTAAAGGATAATGACCGAGGCTCTATGTATAGGATAATGACCTAGGCTCTATTTATAAGATAATGACCGAGGCTCTATGTATAGGATAATGACCGAGGCTCTATGTATAGGATAATGACCGAGGCTCTATGTATAAGATAATGACTGAGGCTCTATGTATAAGATAATGACCGAGGCTCTATGTATAGGATAATGACCGAGGCTCTATGTATAAGATAATGACCGATACTCTATGTATAGGATATTGGCCGATGCTCTATGTATAAGGTAATGACCGAGGCTCTATGTATAGGATAATGACCGAGGCTCTATGTATAGGATAATGACCGCGGCTCTATTTATAAGATAATGACCGAGGCTCTATGTATAGGATAATAACCGAGGCTCTATGTATAGGATAATGACCGAGGCTCTATGTATAAGATAATGACCGAGCCTCTATGTATAGGATAATGACCGAGACTCTATGTGTAAGATAATGACCGAGGCTCTATGTATAAGATAATGACCGATGCTCTTTGTAGTATAATGACCGAAGACGAGTTTTTGCACGAGTTTGTGGTCACTGACCGATTTATACACCATTTCCAATTTAAATAATTAGTAAAAATGTTGGAGAATCAATTGATGTTATCATCAACCTGCAACAAGAGATAAGCCTCCACAGGTTTATAATGAATTAACCTGCAATAATGCACATCATTAGTGTGTGTATTTTTCTCTCGTATTATAGTTTATTTTAGTTGCTATATGCAATGCGAATTGATATCAAATGTTTAGTTAATGATAATTGGTTGATTATTCATTAAAAGGTTGCCACGAATTTGTTTCATCCACATTTCCAGCACGTGATGCTCGTTCAATTTAAAATAAACTGTTCTCCTACACTAATTGGCCAGACCCCTGACACCTGATTCTTCTATGTTTTGTTGAGTTTTCGTAAGTGAAATGGATTTAGAAGTTAATTTGACAATGAAAAACGAAAGTGAATCGTTAATCTATATTTTCAAATCAATGCTAGGTTTCTGTGACATTATTTTAAATAAAAACCATAATGAATTTTTTTTTATCAAAATACAGTCAATAAACTTTAACAATAGCCGATTATTAATATTATAACACAGCAACCTTTTGTCATTTTTTACGCTTCACCTGTTATTTTTACTATAGTTTGATATTTGCCAGAAACCGGTGTTGAAATCTAACATTGATATTTTCTTTGTTTCGTGAATTTTAATTGTATGACATTTCAATATAGCAATCCTTATAAAACGATTAAAATTTCTTGACTATTTTCTAGAGGAATCGACCTAAAACCTGAACCACATCTCCTTTTTAGACTCGTTTTCAGTGGGGTCTTGTTTTAAACTATTAAGATTTGTTTAATTTATTGCTGAAACTCCCAAAATAATTTATTAAAAGGAAAAATAATTCGGGTTAATTAGAATATTTTCGGGTAATGTCAGTGTGATTCAAATTTAGCATGACAGAATACAAACAACTGTGGCGATTCTATCAATCATTAAGTGAGGAGGGGGGAGGGGGGCTGAGTAATGATAAGTAATTATCAACATTTTTCCTGGAAGAGTCCCCCCCCTCACTCCCTCAGTTGCCAACCAATAGAAACGCCACTGGAAGAGAAGTTCAACGTTTCAATGATAACAATTTTTCTTTGTGTCAATATATTACTGTGTTTTTATGTTAAACCTGTAATGTTTAAAGAACTGTTTTATTATACAGTATGATCGTTAACTTTCCTCGTTTAATTAGTTATTACTGATAACTATCATTACAAGTGTTTGATAAAATATCAATATATCAATATAGCTGGTTTTATCACGTTTTATAGACTCTTTAATGGCTTTCCTAATCTCTCATCAAATAATCTACCTGGTTCTTTATTTACAGAAGGAATTTTCTGGTGGTTAATTTATATTATAAAGAATTGAATTACGAACAGATAACACAGCAGAGAGCCTACGATATTATAGCTTTATTGTGTAAGTATTTATACATCGATATTAGATTATTTGAAAAGGAACATCACGATTGTTCAAAACCCACTAAACAACTTAAGTCATTTCCTGGTAGTTTTAATACACATGGGCTGTTAAGATATCTATTTTATTTTATGAATAATAGAATCAACAATCAACTGTAAATATCATAGAATATCATTTCAAAGGTAAAAGAAAGGATAGAAATGTTTTGGGAAAACCGACTTCAGATAACTCTTGAGAAAACCAACATCACCATTGTTCAGAATCCACTAAAATAATTCAATCGTCCCCAGGCAGTTTTAATGTTTGCGCATGGGCCTTTAAGATATTTATTAATTCTGAAATAACACAATCAACAGTAATGTCAAGATGTCATGTCAATGCCAATGTCAATGTCAGTTTAAAAGATCAGAATAAAATATAAATGTTTGGGGAAACTTAGATTGTTCCTATAAGAAAACTAATAAACGTGTAACTCTATGTTTCAAACCAGCAGATTGTCACGTGTTAAATTATTGTTCAGACTAGAAACACAAGCGGATTGATCAATGTTTAGACTATAATGTGACTTCTGAAGTGATCAGTCAATACAAAGATTTTTGGATATAAATCAGTTTCCATTTTTCATTAAATATCCTCTAAGCAATCACCAGAGGATGGATCATCGTTAGAATGGGTTTCCTTATTTTTCAGTGTCAAATAAAGCAAACTTTTTGATTAATTGGTGTTTCCAATGAATTATCATATATTCTTAATCATATCATTATGTTTGTATTGCATCCAATACAGTCTGGATAAACAAGATAAAAGACTTTTTGACCTTTCTTGATCGGCCACTCATCGGAATTCTGCTGGTAATTCTCTTCTAATTTAGCTTATTATGAATTAATTATGGACATGTGATACAAACTGGTATTTTTCCAAGTTATTAGAACACCTCTACTTTCTATTCATATAAGTATTAGCATTTTCATTTTCATAAATGAAAATAAGGGAACCCATCTTTAATCTGTCGTCTGTCAATGCCAATTCACGTGATGTTTTGTTGTTTTTTTTTTTTCATTTTCCATTATACATCATCTAACCAAACATCAGAGGATGGTTCATTGTTAATATATTTTTATAATGGTCCTTTAATTGATATGAGAGAGATGTGAATTACAAAATAAACTCAGATTGTCGAGTTAAATATGAGAACAATATCCTTAAAGGGGCATTATGATTTTTTTTGTAGGTCGAAAATTTCTTTGCTCAATTTTTTAAAACTCTACACCAAAATCTAAACCCTTAACCTTTCTGAAAGTTTAAACTTAAAAAATCAAACCGTTAATTTTAAGCTCATGTTCCGCTTGTTTGTAAAAAGTTTTGATCTACAATTAGGCGTTGATTACATTCAAATCCGTACAGTGGTTTTCTAACAGCTTCCAAAGAGCATAATTAACTTGCAAACCTTACGTAATAATTTTGGCGTTTAAAACTTAACGGTTTAAACTTTCAGATACGCTAAGGAACACATTTCTTGTGTATAGTTTTCATAAATTTGAGCAAAAAACTGTTTTTGATCTACAAAAAAGCGGAATGTCCCTTTAAATAACGAAAAGAAATTTTGAATTCATGGTTTATGATTGATTTTTGTAACTTATAATGAAAATGGTTGATCCATCCTCTCTTTCAGGTGATATTGGTGGGTCTATGGGATTGTTTATCGGAGCTAGTGTTATGACGATGTTTGAAGTAATAGACCTTCTTTCCAACAGCCTGGCTACACGAATGTTAACAGTGAATAAAACACCAACTAAATCAAATATATAAAAAACCATATAAGAAACATTAAAATATTTCTGTATCACTCTACAATTGATATATTGAGCACTATTTTAACAGTTGTATTTCTATATCTCTCTACAATTGATGTATTGAGCACTATTTTAACAGTGGTATTTCTATATCTCTTTACAATTGATGTATTGAGCACTATTTTAACAGTGGTATTTCTATATCACTCTACAATTGATATATTGAGCACTATTTTAACAGTGATATTTCTATATCACTCTACAATTGATATATTGAGTACTATTTTAACAGTGGTATTTCTATATCACTCTATAATTGATGTATTGAGCACTATTTTAACAGTGGTATTTCTATATCTCTCTACAATTGATGTATTGGGCACTATTTTAACAGTGGTATTTCTATATCTCTCTACAATTGATGTATTGAGCACTATTTTAACAGTGGTATTTCTATATCTCTCTACAATTGATGTATTGAGCACTATTTTAACAGTGGTATTTCTATATCTCTCTACATTCGATGTATTGAGCACTATTTTAACAGTGGTATTTCTGTATCACTCTACAATTGATGTATTGAGCATTATTTTAACAGTGGTATTTCTATATTGCTCTATAATTGATGTATTGAACACTATTTGAACAGTGGTATTTCTATATTGCTCTATAATTGATGTATTGAACACTATTTGAACAGTGGTATTTCTATATCTCTCTACAATTGATGTATTGCGTACTATTTTAACAGTGGTATTTCGTTATCGCTCTACAATTGATGTATTAAACACTATTTTAACAGTGGTGTTTCTATTTCACTCCACAATTGATGTATTGAGCACTATTTTAACAGTGGTATTTCTGTATCGTTCTACAATTGATGTATTGAGTACTATTTTAACAGTGGTATTTCTATATCGCTCTATAATTGATGTATTGCGTACTATTTTAAAAGTGGTATTTCTATATCACTCTATAATTGATGTATTGAGCACTATTTTAACAGTGGTATTTCTATATCTCTCTACAATTGATGTATTGGGCACTATTTTAACAATGGTATTTCTATATCTCTCTACAATTGATGTATTGAGCACTATTTTAACAGTGGTATTTCTATATCTCTCTACAATTGATGTATTGAGTACTATTTTAACAGTGGTATTTCTATGTCGCTCTACAATTGATGTACTGAGTACTATTTTAACAGTGGTATTTCTATATCGCTCTGTAATTGATGTATTGAGTACTATTTTAACAGTGGTATTTCTATATCACTCTACAATTGATATATTGAGCACTATTTTAACAGTGATATTTCTATATCACTCTACAATTGATATATTGAGTACTATTTTAACAGTGGTATTTCTATATCACTCTATAATTGATGTATTGAGCACTATTTTAACAGTGGTATTTCTATATCTCTCTACAATTGATGTATTGGGCACTATTTTAACAGTGGTATTTCTATATCTCTCTACAATTGATGTATTGAGCACTATTTTAACAGTGGTATTTCTATATCACTCTACAATTGATATATTGAGCACTATTTTAACAGCAGTATTTTTATATCTCTCTACAATTGATGTATTGACCACTATTTTAACAGTGGTATTTCTATATCACTCTACAATTGATGTATTGAGCACTATTTTAACAGTGGTATTTCTATATCTCTCTACAATTGATGTATTGAGCACTATTTTAACAGTGGTATTTCTATATCACTCTACAATTGATGTACTGAGTACTATTTTAACAGTGGTATTTCTATATCGCTCTACAATTGATGTATTGAGCACTATTCTAACGGTGGTATTTCTATATCACTCTACAATTGATGTATTGAGCACTATTTTAACAGTGGTATTTCTATATCGCTCTACAATTGATGTATTGAGTACTATTTTAACAGTGAACATATTTTAATATTGTATTATACAAAAACCATCATATTGTAAATATAACATCAAATAATAAAATTATTTATTTATTTATTGTTTGTTGATTTTCTTAGAACGATACTTTACTCTTTTGCATCACATATACACTCAGATGGTTGTCTCATCCTACCAAGACAAGTGATCACCACCAGTTATGTTGGCGACATTAAAGGGCTGAAAATCAGGAAATATAACTGTACCCAGTTGAGGAGCCAGGTTTACGTCCGAGAGGGGTGAGATATCTGAGATTGCCCGAATCTCTAACCTAGTTATGAGAGTTTTGCCCGAAAAACTTGCTTTCAGGGCTGCGAGGTGGGTGGGGAGGGCGTCTACCCCCTCTGCCTCCCAGTTCGTTATATTAGAACTTAAATGCCCTCCATCATGTGACAGGTTTGGTTAACGTAATGAAGAACACTCCGACCTTATCATGAACATTGATACGATTATAAGAATGATAATTTCAAGATGAAAGTCTCGGAATAATTCATACACTGAACTTAACTTTCTTGAATTAAGTGACAAATTCGGCAAACGATCTGAAGAATAGTTCTACTTAGACCGAAACATCTGTCTCCATTCCACCCTCTGATAGCTATTTGGACAGATGTCGACTGGTGTAGAGGCAGAAATAATAGACCTTGTTAAATGGGCACATCTCCACAAGTGCGGGGTTTAAAAACCCATTTAGATACCTCAGATCTGCAAAACCCATATTCTCCCTACACCATTTATGACATGTCTCCGGTTCCATAAAAGTTTTTGTAACGAAACTGATCTAGAATCTGTCATTTAAAACTACGTGCGCAGTATTATTAACAAAACGGAAGTTGTGACGATGCCCATACTAATTTACAGTCATCGTAAAGGTAATTTAATATTATGTAAGAAAAAACGCTTCTTCGGATGTATGGAAAAACCCCGATAAACAGGACCTATTTTTCCTACTATTTCGACAACATTCTAGGCTATTATAGGAATGGTATTTTGTAATGAGAGTTTCTTTGTGTAAAATTTACCCGTATTACATTAATGACTCTTTGTACACGATAAACCACAAACTGAACCTTTATATTACCTATGATTTCATGAATGGTGAAACATCGAAATAATTATTTCAGCTTTAAAGTTTCTTTGTGTACAATTCAAGCGTACTGCATTGATAGAACGATAAACCTAAAACTGATGTTTGCTTTGATGTAAGTTAATTCTAATCCCTCGATGGACCAGATTACCAGAGCAACAATATAGGTCTTGATTCAGTTGTATCATTTTTTAGATCAGATTAACCAATCTAACTATTCCTAACTTAGATACCATTCATTCAGGTTATTTAGATATTCTCTCAACTCTTGTATCGGATATTTTCCTTGGTTTCCCTTTGTCAGAATAATAAAAACCCTTTCTGTTTTAATGTATTTAACTAATACCGAATACTTCCTGTTCAAATATTCTCTTTTAAATTCTAACTATTAAAGGTTTGTTCCCTTATTTTCATTCCATTTAGTTTGCGATTTCAGCATCCGCTGGAAGCGAACATTAACTTGTCATCTACCAACAACTACCTAGTCTGTGATATCAGTTAGCTGGAAGAAGACGTTAACTTGTCATCTACCAACAACTACCTAGTGTGTGATATCAGCATCCGCTGGAAGCGAACGTTAACTTGTCATCTACCAACAACTACCTAGTCTGTGATATCAGCATCCGCTAGAAGCGAACGTTAACTTGTCATCTACCAACAGCTACCTAGTCTGTAATATCGGCATCCGCTAGAAGCGAACGTTTACTGTCATCTACCAACAACTACCTAGTCTGTGATATCAGCATCCGCTAGAAGCGAACGTTAACTTGTCCTCTATCAACAATTACCTAGTCTGTGATATCAGCACCTACTGGAAGCAAACGTTAACTTGTCATCTACCAACAGCTACCTAGTCTGTAATATCAGCATCCGCTAGAAGCGAACGTTTACTGTCATCTACCAACAACTATCTAGTCTGTGATATCAGCACCTACTGGAAGCAAACGTTAACTTGTCATCTACCAACCAATTATCATTTATAAAAAAGATGTTCCAATGACTTGGAAAAATACCAGTTTGTCTCACATGTCCATAATTAATTCATAATTAGCTTAATTAGAAGAGAATTACCAGTAGAATTACAATGAGTGACCGACCAAGAAAGGTCAAGAAGTCGTTTATTTTTGTTTATCCAGACTGTACATACATGGACATGTATGATTGGTTAAAACTCTTAATTATATGCAATAATAATGATATGATTAAGAATACATGATTTATTAGAAATACCAATTAATCAAATAGTTTGCTTAATTTGAAAACTGAAAAATAAGGAAACTCATCTTTAAAGCACATGATTAGGGTTAAGTTATGGCAGCATCTGTCAGGGATATAACCAATCTCTAGATTCAATCGACCTGAATGCAAAATCACTGATGATTTTTAGATCATAATTACTTCAACTGGTCCTATGAGATGCTCTCAACAGTGAGCCCCAATCCCTCTCCCCCTCCTATAAGTGCACAATCCAATTTTTTTCTACAACGTTCTTTATCTCAGACAATAGAAGGAGATATCTGACTAATGTAAATGTAACAACAAACTCTAATGAAAAACTAAAACGTGATAATGTTTATAAAAGAAGAATTCTTACAGTTAATAATGTTTATTTGTTCTGTATGATCAGGTGTACAGTGAATGATGAATTCATTAGGTTAAAGGTATCTAGTCGTCTAATTGTTAGCTTTAATAACTTATAGATTATACATCCTTACTATCATTAGAGAACCCTAGTTGAAACGTCACCTGTAATAAATATAGTAATTGTAGTCCATAAAAGTATTTTTTATTTATGCCGATTACCAAATTCAAAGAATATCACTTTATATAATGAAAAATCAAAGCATGGCTGATCGCAATCAGTGTGTGAAAGTCCGATGACCTTAAATAAGTCATCTTTCCTGAATATTCCAGTCAACACAACTGCAAATATGTACGAATAATCCGACCTAGAAAATGAGTAGTTTGTGAAAAGATTTTCTTGATCTTGAATTTATTATCATTGTAAAATTTGTTCCGTCTTGCCTTGTATCTGATAAAACAACATTTAGAAGAGTGCCTGCCTTCAGTTTATTTGGTATTTTTCAATAAAAGAATATACTGATTGTTTTTGTGGAGTTGAAACAACATTATTTTTCTATAATTATAATATAAATACCAGGTCGAATGAAGTTAGGTCGGTTGGAAGGTTTGATAATATCAATCTGATGAGATTTGATGTTGAGGTGATGACTAATACAATAGCTACTAATTATAATTTGTTTTACGTGTTTACTCTCAATTTTGAAATTTAATGTTTTTTTTATTCACCTTTACTGATTAAGTGTAGAGAAACCCGAGATACCATTGAGTTCTTAAAAAGCCTGGTCCTATTGCCACGCCACTGATTATAGTCTTTTAAAAATTCGACTTATTGTGTCAAATGGCTGTGAAGTACGTTCATGAGTGTTATTTCCATGTAACAACCATGCTTAATCTGATTCGTATATACTTATTCCTGGGAAATTGGTACGTTATACGAAAACTACAAATAAAAAATAATTAGGTGTGCAATTCTGACAAACTTAACAATGTTTTGGATGCTGCCCCCTCGGAACCCCCCCGCCCTTTGGCTCCGCCATAGGAAACATTAGTTGAAGGGTACAAAATTTAAAAAAGCTGGGCC
Source organism: Lottia gigantea (assembly GCF_000327385.1). Taxonomy (NCBI): domain Eukaryota; kingdom Metazoa; phylum Mollusca; class Gastropoda; family Lottiidae; genus Lottia; species Lottia gigantea. The sequence goes on from NW_008707309.1 coordinate 96,379, forward strand.
AGCCTCGCTCCTTAGATACGCCAATTTCTGTCACATATTGTGTGTAACATATTTTTCTTCTTGCATTTAGGCTGATTTGTTTGGTCAGACATAAATTGATCTGATTGTATCTCATGATGTTGACCTATATAGAAGTGGCATGTGTCTCGTTAGAAGCAGACCATGCTTACTCTTTTCCAAACACCTGATGGTACTTCTCTTTGGAGGAGTCCACTACTATACAACTTATACTCCCGATTTTGCCATTTTATGGACGAGATTTTGATGGACGGAATTGTCTTGCTTGTACGAATTTGTATTTCAATTAGGCCCTCGGGTACTATCAGCAAATAACAAAAGTGAAATAATACCAAGTATCACAGAAAACTCTTCAAGAAAACAATTCAGTTCATTTAATTTCATTTCCACACTCTTCCGTCTATTATATCGTATAAAAAGGTTCTCTGTAGATTTATCACTTACACAAAACGTACAGACAGGGGGAACGGAACACTATTACATTTAAATCAATATCATTAATAACATTTATAAATACTCTAATCTTCATACTTCAATCTAACTTATAGCCAGGTCTGTGTTGAATCGTAAAACAACCTTTCTTTGACTTTGAAAACTATAGGTTAAAAAGGTTCTCTCTGTACATTTGTCACATGCCAATCTTGTCTTCCGGAAGTGACCTTATTTACCGGAAGTGACAATTACAGACAAGATGGGATAACGACCGGAAATGAAATTAAAGCTACATGTATTCTGATATTTTTATTTATTTCATCTTGTTTAATGCTAAACTTCAATTCATGTTTAAATTTTTTTTCAAATTTAATGTTAGAAAATGATAATATATTTATAATCACCATTTTAACATCATATCGTTATCTCGTTATGTTGATAGTTTCATAAATAATTTTGTGACATTCTAATGTACTTTCTGAATATTAAACGGAATGTCAAGCTATTAAAAACTTCGTCTTAAATCATGACTTATCTTCACAAAGTCGAACCATTATTAACTTCGTCTTATACCTTGACTCATCTACACAATATCAATCCACTCGTCTTGTACCCTTCATTGGGCTCTTTGCTTGTACTACAGACGTTCGTAAATGCAATGATTTTATTGGATTGTACGCTAGCAAATATAGTCAATCAGAGTCGTCGACGCGAAGGCCGTAAACATCAAGCCATAATATTCAAAATCTATTGTGGTCTATTGTAGTCAAGGTATAAGGTGAACTACTTCAGTAACGATGACGTTTTTAATCAACAACTTTTCTCTAGAATTGAAACCTGAAGCAGTTTCCACGGCAACAAATTCAATATAATTTGTGTTTTAATTTAAAGGGATATTGTACGTCACTAATCCCACAAAAATCAGCGCAATAACGATAATGGTACAACACATATTGAGTCAATAATTCGCAGGAACATCGTCAATTAGTCATTCCGTAATTGTTATATATATATATATATATCTGTGGTCATTTTGTATTTATTTCACTATACAACTGTTATAGTTATATTAGTACTATTATAGTTCCATGATTTCACAATGGTTTCAATGCTGTAGGTAGGCTATAACCAAAATAACTCACACCTGGGGCCATGAATAGTCAGAAGTCAAACATTCTATCAGAACATTTCTGGCTGGCTCACATCTGTCAGGTACTTCTAGTAGTTAGTGTGTTTTCTTTTCACTACGTTTTTGTTTTGATCTTCCTATGTGGTGCTACGCAGGGTATATCTAATACCTGATACAATTTTTCATTATGAAATACTAACTCACTTATAACTGATATACTTCCTCATTTATTATTGATATACCTCCTCATTTGAGAAGGTCATTGGCTGCTACCAATATATTGCTAAAATGTTATTTTGGATTTTGGGTTTCGTTTTTTTCTCGGATCGTGAGTTCTTGGTCTATATATTCTACATTATTGAAAGGTCTTAACATCGAGAAAAACCAAGTGAACTGTGTTACTACACCATCACACAAAAATGTTAGTTTTCAAAATCCGTGTAAGTTTAACAACTTTAAAGTAGAACTGTCTATAATTATACGACCCAAGATTTCTTCTACTTAATAATTCATCAGCATCTCCTTTTAATATTTCTTGATCACTGATTATTTATCAATTTGGAGCAATCTTTGTGAGTTGTTCCAGGGAATAAGTTGTGATACGTAACTTTATCTCAGGATAACTGACAAGTTTTATTAGCAATGAAATCATTAACACCTTCTTATAATATTTCAAATCATCATTTTGAAGCATCTGTGATGAGTTGTAGATAAGTAATGATACACAACGGGTATCAGAGATCACTGTAGACTAGACTTTATTGACTCTCTGTAAGATCTGCTGGATAATCAAGTCTAGTAGTTCAAACACAGTTAAAACGCTGGCACCAACAAACAATCCCATAGATCCTCCAAAATCACCTGAAAATATCAAAATACATATATTTCTTAAACAATAACAAAATCACAAGATATTACACGCATATTAAAGGAATTACACATAAAATATTGAAAATCTACAATTTGGTCGTTCATGCCTGTCGTTTCACTTTTAGAGCAACAGTGTTTCCCGTGAAAGATATCCTCCATCTTGTAAATCTCAGTGGCAGCACAAAATTTAAGCAAAAACACAGTAAAGTGAGCAGTGGCGGCGCCTTGCTCCAAGGACTGGGGGTGCAAATATTGGGAAGACTGACTGTATGAGGCAACTCTGTGTAGGCGTCTTGTTGCAAGCCTCTAGTGGAGTGTCTAACAGAGTTCTCCCGAGAAATTATTCAAAAACTTGAATTGATTTGGTTCATTCCGACATATGTTGGGAAAAAACGCCTAAAGATCATATTTTTTAAATTTGTTAAAAATACAGTGGTGGTACAATTGGGGAGCAAACCATTTTACTAGGGGGATAATCTCCCCTCTGTACCCCCATTAGGTCCGCTACTGATTGTAAGGAATGACAACTAAGAAAATGTTGACTATACTTACAAAAAAATAATAACTAGACTTACAAAATAATAACTATACTTACAAAATAATAACTATACTTACAAAATAATAACTATACTTACAAAATAATAACTATACTTACAAAATAATAACTATACTTACAAAATAATAACTAGACTTACAAAATAATAACTAGACTTACAAAATAAGGCAAAATTATCATAAGCTCTCTGTTGTGTTATTTCTTCATAACTTTTCTCTCGATAGAAAATATCTAACTGTAGAAAATTCTCTCTGAAAAGACACAAAATAATCAACTGTTAGCTCGGGAATAATACAGAACCTTTCAAACTATGATCTGGTCTAAATCCTAAATTATCTGGAAAAAAACCTTTCTTCAGTCGTAGACTGGTTAGAAACTATAGTAAGAAACTATTGATAACTAAAGTTGGAGATTTGTAATCGACTGACAAGTTTTTATCTCTTTAAAACCGGAAACTGATGAGGAACTAATGGCTGAAACTAATTAAAATGTGGTTCTCAGTAAAATGAAGGTAAAGCTCTCCTCACAAATATCAGAAAAAATCAGAAAGTGTAAAAATTCGAAGAATTATAGAGAAATTGTTGGCAATGATCAGTCAGTGAATAATTTGTTAACTCTAACTAAGTATCAGGTGACTAGAAAATTGCCGAATTTTATTTATAACCAAAGTGGTGGAAATGGTCATAATGTAAGTTTCCAGCCCAATATATCAGATATTAATCTTCAGTGATTAGATTATAGATCTATTGTTTATTGGTTGATACAGGTAAAGCTACAAAATATAAAATGAATACATCCTTTTAAAAGAATCACAATTCATTGAAATCTTGTCTGAAACTCCGTTATGTTCACTTTGACCTAGATAAGAGAGATAAGATGACTCGATGTGTTAAGATAAATATTTTACTAGAATCAATAAACAGTAGAATATCATCTTGATCTAGATTCTAGTTAGTTGTTTATGTATTCATGCGAGAAAACATATTTATCTTCTGTAGGAATCAATTTGACAAACGGGACACCTGGCTCCACCTGTATTTACTATATTAATAAAGTTTTCAAGTACTTTACAATATTCTATTAGAATCTATTCCAGTCTGAAATCATTGCCAAATCTTGAAATGTAACATAAACTACAAACACCTGCTATAGCAATTACACAAACAAATCTTAACCAATCCAATCGCAAGGAGAAAACGGATATGTACCTATCAAAATTACTCATGGTAAAAGCGTCTAGTCGTTCCGATGGGACAATAAACACGTTAAAGGTCCCTCGACAGTTGGAAATCGAAAGAGAGCAGGCTAATGCCGCTGTCCTGGCAAAATTTGTCCTCATTGCAACCTGCATGGTGTGGCCCGTCTTCACTAGCCCACATGGTGCAGAAAAGTAGGAAAAGTAGGACGTAAAACTCCATTCCTACTCAAATTACTAACTATAATGTTTTGTTCGCTTGAAATATCGAGATGGTGCTTCCTCTTAGGTCCGCGTCACCATTGTTATTCCATAACAAAGTTGATTGTCGTTGTCTAAGTGATTAGATGCCACGGGGTTGACTACTTCTAGTCCTCAAGGATGCTACGACCAGTGCTTCTTGTAGTCCAGTGTCCATCCTATTTAAAGCTTGAAGCAAAGACCTTCCGTCCTTTAAAGATTATCTTTGAAGGATTTTTTATGTTAAATAAGAAAAACTGTCATCCATTGCCGACAAAAGTGTCTTTGAAAATAGTTATGTTTAGAAGGTAATACGCAAGAATGATACGAGGTGCCCTCTGTACAGAGTCTCAACTTCGTGCCCAATCAATTACGATGATTTCGAGAATTGCTTAGAAATTCAACATCGAGCAGAGTACAGAGGGCACTGGAATAGAAATTTTTTTGAAACTATATAACCAGCTAGGTTTAGCATCAAAACTTTTTCCTCTTACTAGATTGTGCTGACATTTAGGTCCGCGCTAATCATAATATAGTTTGAAAGGGGCGTTCCGCATTTTGCTCAAATTTATGATAACTATACACCAAAATCCAGCCATACTCTTTTCAACGCGACGTCTCCTACTTATTCTCAAGATTTGAAAACATATCGACATATCATTTCGACATCAAAACACCTGTATTTATTATATTAAGACAGTTTTCAAGTATTTTACAATCTTTTCAAGTAGAATTTATTCTTTACAAGATCCCATAAACCTATTACAGCAATTAAACAGCACTAGAAAACAAGTTAAACACATATGTTTGTGCCTACACACCTTCAACATAGAAAACTGCAAATCACAATCCAGGGTAAAATTCCTAATGATAAATAGAAAACCGACACGTGCCTTTTCTTTCTTACCCTCAACAACACCAATTAAAACTGACATAATTAAATATCTTTACAAAAACTTGAAATAATGAAAGAAGCAAGAATTTGTCAGCGCCATAGAGAAGAATTTACTGGATTATAGGCGCCTTAAAAATATATTATTATTATTATTATTAATTAGTATTCTTGTCCTTGGCTAGAAATATACGGGTGGCCATACAGACCTTGTATTTAAATATCAAAATGATGCTTACTCCTAGGTCCGTGTATAGTAATATAGTTTCGCGTTAAACAAGTGTAATAACCTAGTCGGTAGCGAGTTGGATTGTCTTTTGCTCCATAATTAGGTGCCATAAGTTTGATTCCTTCTCAAGGTAAGAAAAACGTTACGCCACTGCCGGTGCTTTCGACCCGATGTCAGCTTCCAATCTCTACCACAAAAGCAAAAGTATTTTTGATATACTGACATCATTCATATTCACCAAATTAAAATAAAAGCTATTAATTAGATCGTTGACAAGGCTTCAATTCTCGGTCGGGAGCAACCAATTTTTAATTTAAGAATTAATGGTTTACGTCAAACACCAATTTTCACACAGCTTGTTAGTTTAATGGTATTTTAGTCAGTAAAATAATTTGTTAAAGTCTGCTGTAGATATTAAAATCTGGAGTAATTCTAGAAAAGAAAGATAAACTATAAATCTAGTAGGTTTATTACATCTGATATTGAGATGGTTTCTAGTTTGTAAGACCGGTGTTAGTATATTGGAGTGGTTATTATTCTGTGTCTATTTCAAGTAGAAAATGGAATGAAATGAATGGAGCTTTACTTCATTTGGCTAATGAAGACGGTCAACGCCATGCAGGGTGCAATGAGGGAGATTTTGCCATGACAGCGGCATAAGACTACTCTTTATCGGCTTCCGACTGTCGAGGGTATTGTAAGTCGAAGATATCCTAGTTAGAATTTCATACTTTCCAATGGGCTATATGAATTCTTAGTCCATTAGAATTCATCTATTAATATAACCTGTAAGGTTTACTAAAACCTTTCAGGTGTTTTCTGCATTTAAATCTTGATTGTGCTTACTCTTAGGTCCGCGCTCGTCGTAACTTAGTTTCGATGATTAAACTTATGTATTTGTTTCTGTTTTTTGTCAATCAACTTCGCGTTTTGATTGAAACCTACACAAATTAACCGAACAACCGAATGTAAGTCATTCAATTTGCAAATAAAAAATAAATAGCTGCCAGAAGTTCAGACTATGATTAAATTATAAATGAGTTTATTATCCGGGTAGAAATTGTCTTCTACCTGATACTTGTATTTATAGCCCAATACCAGCTGTAATAAATCTCTGATTATTTGGTTTACTGACAGTTTTATTTGAATAGTCTGTGAATTTCTCAGTTTTTCCGAGTGCAATGAGTTTGTCAATAAAATATACAGCATGTTGAGGAGTCACTGTAAACATTTCTAGGGCGTTATTGGCATATTCATTGACAATAATGACCGATCATTTCATTATGTTGTTAATATATTCACACGAGAAAATTGATAATGGTTTGAACGATAGTCTAACCTGTAATTCCTATGACAGGTTTTGGCTAATTAATGGAAAACGATTGAGTTTAATTCTTAAAAGCACCGCGAATTGTTAAAATGGGTCTCCTTCTAATGGTAAATCAAATATCTTGACAGCCCTATACCCTTGTATTTAAACATCATATAATGAAATTAAGTTTGGGCTAATGAAACAAGATGATTGAGAACTGGGAGAAAACCACGAATCGCATGGATGTCTCGTTTACAAATGGAACATTAGCATCAAGACCGTACAGAATGTTAACTGGATGACTAATTAGTGGACTAATCTAATTACAATTAACAGGGTCAAGGGTCAACTGTTCAGCCTTTCTGTTATCAGTATATCAGTCTGTATGTAGACTAATACTATTATTAACCTAGTCTGTATGGGCCAATGCGGCCAAAACTAAATCATACCGATTTTTTCACAATCGTATCTGGACTCATCAAAGTTCCTCAACTGTCATCTCTTGCTCTTGAAATCAACCCTACATCTTTAAAGAAATTAGGGTAAGTTTAGAGCTTCGTATTGTCCTGTATTAAGTATTCAGTGCTGGTCCACTTGATAATAAGAACACCAGGACAATTCTAATCACGTTCTGATACGTGAACGTTCTGATCAGTGAACGTCAAAATCGTAGACAGAACTAGTTTAAACTTGTCAATACCAAGTACAAGACAATTCTCTTCACGTATTCATATTTTAAGTCTACGTGTTACTGAATTATTGTAGAAATCCACCATTACATACATCAGTAAAAAGTTTTTGCTCCTTACGAAAAATATGAATTTTTCTAATTACTAACAAATATTGCTTATGCCTAGTTCACACCAACGGCGAATGCAGCGCTTTAAATCGGCGAGCAAAGCGCCATCATTTTTTGTTTACTTTTCCAAAAATATCACGATCTCCTAAGTAATGTTACGATCTGATAAGCTCTGATACGAATTGGTTACACTTTGGGGACGAATTTTTTCCCGATTTGATCAGGCCTTGTTAGGCTTTAAATCACGCTTTGATAAGCTTTATTAAGCTTTGATGCGGTTATGACGCTTTAAATCACGCTCTGATACGATTATCAAGCTCTGTTGTGCATTGTTAAGCTCTGTTACGCATTGGAAAATTTCGAAATGGCCGATTTCATGCCGCTTTTGATCAAGTGGTGACAGACCGTGAAGACTGGGGCCCCCGCTTTGAATAAAGCTCTGTTAAGCTTTCCTACGCTTTGAGTCAAGCTTTGCTGAACTTTGTTACGCTTTGTTAAGCTTTGATACATTCTCGGCGCTTTAATCAATTCGTGACAGAGCGCCCAAAATTTGTAAACAGTTTAAAATTTTTTGGCGCTCTTGCCGAATATCCAGCTTTGCTCAAAGCTTTCCAACGATCTATTACGACCCTGGCGCTTTAGTCGAGCTTTGTTACGCTTTGGTACCGCTTTGAACGCCGCTTCAAAGCGCGATCAAAGCGCCGTTGGTGTGAACTGAGCATTACTCTTGTACCGAATTTAAATAATATTTTCGATCATTAAAGGGAAATATACGATTGCTTACGAAATCTATACGAGACATAACGAATACTTTCGACTCTTCTATCGGAAATCAGTGAAAATATTCTATAAGAATCTTACCTGATGAAAGTAGAGTCTATTTTATCACCATCAATATAAGTTTTTAAATACACCATAAAATCGTCCAGACTTTTTAAAAACACGCTGTCACTGTTCCCGACCGGCACTCGGAAATCATTGATCATTGATATATTGGAATATAATCTCTCCGTCTCGTTCCGGACATCTCCGGAATTTCTTAAATAATCCGACATATTTTTATATTGATAATAACTAACCATGTCTTCATCATAAATCACCGCATCCCAGATTGATGACGTCATTTTAGATAGGGATGCCCAGCTGTCAAAAACACTCTGTCCACGTGATCGAATATTTTGAAAAAACACTTTAAAGTTGGATATTCCTTCATATACTTTGTCACTGGTCATCTCTTCAGCTACCTCCATCTTGGACAGGTTTCCATACTGGAAGAAATGCGACGCAAGAGACAAACCGATTTCAAGCTCCTGAAAAAGCGAGGATTTCAGTTCTTCTAACGATTGTCGTAAAACGTACAGATCTTGACGCATGGAGTTGACAGTATTTTCATATTGGCGCCATAACACTTTAAAATCTGCTATTCTTTGCTCGAGAATTCGTTTCGGATAATCAACAGATTCGTAATAAAACGTACTTTTACTGTGAAAAAGGCGGCGGCCTGAATATATGAACATAACGCCTGCCAAATGTAGCTCCGTCTCGTTTAACGTATTGTTGAAATAGGCCCATTGTAATATCTGGGAAAGGTTTTGCAACTTTTGTTTAAAGAGATTAATATCGTCTCCGACTCGCGAGGAATATTTGGAAGAATATGAACTATGGTTTAAAGATTTGGCTAAAAGTGGTTTTGGATTGATATAATAATTATTGTCTCTGTGTTCACTTTCGAATTTATAACGAAATACGGCGTTACCGGTCAGATACGAATCGTAAAGTTGGGTATAGTTATTAAAGGCCCGCTCTGCAAGGTCAATACGACCATTTAACTGATTTAAAGTCAATAAATACAAGATTTGACGTGTTTGAGGATCCTGATACTCAGGGTCCATGATCTGACGAATTTTGGTCTCTATTTGATACACATATTCTTGGAAACCTAATGCTAGAAAGTTGAACGTTCGTTCTTCCATGGCGTCCCGAACTCGCATGAAGTTTTTCTCAATCATGTAAAGCTGAAAACGGTACAAAAAATCTTTTTGTGTTAAAACTATTGTTGTCTGATTGGACAAATCGTCAATGGCGTCTGTTTGCTGCTGAATTCTGGCATCCACCTCCATAAACATTACTCTCTTTAATTCTGATAATTTCTTTGACACGTCTTGTTCCAAGTCCTGGAATTTGCCAAATTTAAATCGATCCATTTTACTCGTAACTTCTCTGGCATTGAAATATTTTTGCTGGAATAGAAAATAGAAATAGAAATAAAAAGTAATCAAGGAACTGGTTACAGTCTAGATTTTCTTTATAGAAGTCGACAGTATTCTGACAAGGTTGAATGTTTATTGAATGAATTTCACAGATTTGATGGTGGCTGTTCAATTATGAACTTTTCAGAAACTGACAAGTGGAAAGAACGAACTGCTCGGCTCGGCGTCTAAGATACAGGTCATGCCATTCTTGGGTCATGACGCTTTAATGGGAATATAAGGGAACCGACGTTTCTGAGAGAAAAAAATTGATATGGAGTTCAGAATGAATGTCTATGTATGAATTAAGAGCACTGAAGGTCGCATCAAATGCAAATTTACCAGGTGTTAGATCTAAACTTTTTGAGAATCAATCCAACTTTATTCATTGTTAGATTTTGGTTATATTTTCATACTTAAAACTGAAAATCGTGTTCGTTTTTTCACCTAACAAGAACTTATTAGCGATTAGCATTAACATCAGTGAAAATATTCCAATCAGGTTTCCATTAAATGTCACTTCAATCTCAAATGGAGTTTTATTTCCATTAGATTAAGTTTGTGGTGAATTTGGTTAAATGACTGACAGAGATCTAAACGATTAAATAAATAAAAATAAATAACGGAAATAAGATCGTTAACACAGGCGTGTAAATTACGTATCGCTACGGTGGCTCACATACAAAATATTTCACTTTTTATTTTGAATTAAAAACTTTAATTTTCACCAAGATGATAATTATTTTCATCTAGGTGATAATTCTTCTATTCTTAAATTAAAAACTTGTGATAATTACTGTAATTTTCAATTAAAACATTTTTTTTCTGTATTGTACAAGATGGTCATTTGGACTTGGTTTTGAATCCAAAATTCGCTGACTGATCACCTAGGTAAAAATTAAAGTTTTTAATTCAAAATTACAGGAATCATTACCTAATTTTCATTTCACATAAGTGAAAGTTTTTAATTAAAAATCAATTTTCATCTCGGTAAAAATTATTCTTAAAAAAGTGAAATATATCGAATGTGAGCCACCGTAGATGTCAATCAATTGTAAAATTCTTACCATTAAAATATTAATTCCAAGAATTTCAAGGATATGAGCCAAATGTTAAGCTTCTTATTATATATATTTACCTGTAAGTTAGAGCTGCTTGTAGACGCAAGTAATCTGTCGGTGGCGTAAGTGGAA
>NW_008707309.1:107542-108340 GCF_000327385.1 Lottia gigantea
CTGTAATACTAGGGACTATATTCAGGAGGCAATATTAATATCTCTTGACAAATAACTGTAAAATGTCGGAAGTAAAGAGTCTCGCATAAGAAGATACAAATAAATTCATTACCGATTAATCTTTCAGAAACTGCTGAAGATTGACGAATGTGTGTAAGTTTGTCTAAAAAAAACCCAGATAAACCTTTATATTTGATTATTATACGCTGTATTGTACTTGTATTTTATATTATGAATTGCTTTAATCTAGATATTATACCAGTAAAAGTTTATAAACCACACGTTGCAGTAAATCTCTTAGTATTATCTCAGTCAATTGGATTAATCTATTTACAACAGATTTAACACTAACACAGACATACACGTTTTAATGTTTCCGGAATTTCAATGTTCAAGAAACTTTCTAGTTTTTCAAGCGTCTAAGAGGATTTCCGAGTTAAAACCATAAAATATAGACTGTCTGTGTAATTGTTTCAAGGTCTTATGACATTCCAAAATTACTGACTCTATATCTGATCTCTTATAGTTATTATTGACAGAGGTCAGTCTGAAACTTACTGACTCTATCTGATCTCTGATAGTTATTATTGACAGAGGCCAGTCTGAAACTTACTTACTCTATATCTGATCTCTGATAGTTATTATTGGCAGAGGTCAGTCTGAAACTTACTGACTCTATATCTGATCTCTGATAGTTATTATTGACAGAGGTCAGTCTCAAACTTACTGACTCTATATAGGGCCTCTGATAGCTATTATTGACAGAGGTCAGTCTGAAACTTACTGACTCTATATCTG
>NW_008707309.1:115166-116024 GCF_000327385.1 Lottia gigantea
GATCTATGATAGTTATTATTGACAGAGATCAGTCTGAAACTTACTGACTCTATATCTGATCTCTGATAGTTATTATTGACAGAGGTCAGTCTGAAATTTACTGACTCTATATCTGATCTTTGATAGTTATTATTGACAGAGGTCAGTCTGAAACTTACTGACTCTATATCTGATCTCTGATAGTTATTATTGACAGAGGTTAGTCTGAAACTTACTGACTCCATATCTGATCTTTGATAGCTATTATTGACACAGATCAGTCTGAAACTTACTGACTCTATATCTGACCTTTGATAGTTATTATTGACAGAGGTTAGTCTGAAACTTACTGACTCTATATCTGATCTTTGATAGCTATTATTGACAGAGGTTAGTCTGAAACTTACTGACTCTATATCTGATCTCTGATAGCTATTATTGACACAGATCAGTCTGAAACTTACTGACTCTATATTTGATCTCTGATAGTTATTATTGACAGAGGTAAGTCTGAAACTTACTGACTATATCTGATATCTGATAGTTATTATTGACTGAAACCTACCGCACAAAATATCGTCCAGAACGTATTTAATATATGAGTATATGGATACAAATTCAGCGTGGGTATGAATCTGTTTGTATTAGTATAGTAAAAATATGGTATTTGTAAGTTAATATAACATTTGAAACATGATAAATCATAGTTGTACATCAAAAGAAATAGATTCACAAAGACAAAATCAACACTCTATCAAATATACACGCAGTATTTCAGCAAAAAAGATATAAAAATACCCTTAAAATAATGTCAAATAAAAAAATTCGAAAACATTAGTCCAACCTCCTTTTTTGTTTATTTTAGGGAATCACTCCAGT
>NW_008707309.1:159677-190658 GCF_000327385.1 Lottia gigantea
GAGGGAGGGGGGGGGGGGGTGCAAAATAGAGAGGTATATCTTTCGGATTTAAGCCCCTTAATGTTGAGAGACTGGGGTTGCCAGAGACCCTCAGAAGCCGACTGATTTCAGATGAGATGAATTTAGAGTATTAAGAGGGCGTAATGTTCACTTCAAAATAAGACTTTTCACAATAAAGTACGAAACAAACCTGAGTTATTTTTATAACATGTATAATATTGCTCTAGTGTACAAATTGGTGGAAAACCTGAAACATCGAAACAACAACAAGGTTATATATTGAAATATAAAGTTTGTATTTATTATTACAGGCGACATGTCGTTATACACTAGTGGATGCCTAAAAAATGAATTGCGTTGATAAGGCAGTAGAATGTTTTCTATATCATTGAATTGTTTTTTGGGGGTGTTCGTGTGATCTTTTTCCTGGCCAAAAGAAGAGTTGTATATATGAGAAAATTTGCCTTATTATATTAAAAGTGAAAGTAGAACAGAGATTTTGACTTTTTATCTTTATCCATAATGAAAATATGTGATATAGTCTGAAAGAAAGGTTATAGATAAATGAAGTCAAAATTATAACATAAAATGGGAAAATTAAAATTGGTAGAACGATTTCACAATTCAAAGATGATATTACACACATCCTATTAAAGAGGGTGTCGAGTTATTTAACATTTTCTGAATAACAAATAAATAATTTATCAAATTATCTAATTAGGCAGTAATAGTTGTTTAATTATAGAAAACCACAGTAACTGTTTGCTAGAGTGATAACGACACCATTATAACCTTTTAACAATGATATAATTAATATACATTGTATTTATTATAATATAATATTTGATATTGCCCAGTTATGACATCATTATCTCACTGTTTTAAAAGTCACGGAGTTAAAATACACAGGAAGTTGGGGTTATGATGACATTTTCGATAATTTAAATTGCACAATATCATACAATTATCCCAATCCCTGTGTGCTACCACCCTTGACGCTAGACCGAAATATCTGCCTCTATTGCAGCATCTACTAGCTATAGCTTAAAGATAAGTAGCTGGAAGAAGCTGGAATACAGGCAAATGGTTCGGGCTACCGTGCAGCATAACAATAACGGAATGATAAATGATAAACAGAAAACGAAACATCCATTTTCATAGTAGACATCGATGCTCAAGATTCAATAATCATCCAAATCGTCCACTTCAAATACGATCACATATTTGACTTGTGCTCCCCTCCCCAAGGTCCAAGACCACTATCAGCGACCAGATATTAGACCCAAGGTTTGTCCACCCCCTCCCTCTCCCCTAAAGTTCTTGGTTACTCACCGTCAATATCAGCCATGTAATGATGTCGGCACCCACACATTTTCTCCATGAAGTCAGTCATACAGGCCATCTTACAGGAATCGGGCGAGTAGCGTTTATAATAAGGCGACTGTTTCTTACCACAGTCACCATAGGGCTTCTCTAGATTACTTATCTACAAAAATATACCAAAAAAATAAAAACAGTTCAATCTACAATTCGATACCGAGAGACAATAGGGTTTAGATTTTTTGTTTGTTTTTTTTTTTGTTAAATAATTATTAAGATATAAAGAATACAGTGCATAGTCTTGAGCCCTGTCAAACAACGCAACATAACAGACAGCGTCTTTAAAACACGATATCACGTTTAATAACAGCACAAAACTACTCAAAACTTCATATTATAACAAGACAAGACTTGGCGTCGTTGTGCAATTTGCAACATGTTCTTTATAAGTTTGTGATATTTTGCATCAATTTATGTCATGTCGTATTGCCCTATCATATCATATTATATCTATATTGTTATTATGACGTTCTATGATTGATATAGATATAAATAGCCTAATATTGTGTTGCTATAAATGACGTTATGTGATAGATATAAATAGCCTAATATTGTGTTGCTATAAATGACGTTATGTGATAGATATAAATAGCCTAATATTGTGTTGCTATAAATGACGTTATGTGATAGATATAAATAGCCTAATATTGTGTTGCTATAAATGACGTTATGTGATAGATATAAATAGCCTAATATTGTGTTGCTATAAATGACGTTATGTGATAGATATAAATAGCCTAATATTGTGTTGCTATAAATGACGTTATGTGATAGATATAAATAGCCTAATATTGTGTTGCTATAAATGACGTTATGTGCTGTAAATATACTGCTATATAATAATGAAGTTATATGATGGATATAAATAGCCTAATATTGACATTAAGTTGGAATCGAGTTTTTTTGGTGGCACATGAACGTTATCCCGATGTTTATAAAGATCAAACTCACAGTTAAAAATGTTGTCATATCGCGTGAGTCCACACATTAAATCTGATATTACAAATCCATTAAATCATAAGACTTTGTTCAAGTTGGTAATCGATATTTTTAATCACAATTTTTATTTTAACTCTTGATATGTAAATTATGGATTTTATTCTCACAGTGTTTAGTCATATGGAGAAAACCAATCGACATTTCCGCCAATCCATTAATGAGCCGGTCGACTAAACGACATAATGAATAGAGGAAATATGATATAAGTTAAAGGGATTGTAAAGAGGTTTTCTAAAAAATTTATTGTATCGAGGACACTGAGAGCATCAATCAGACATCTGTGGTTCCCGATATTTCACTCAGTGTTTTATGACGTAACTAATCGCGAAGGGCCTTAGGCGATAAAACAATTAGTGAAATTGCAGGAACGCAGATGTCTGATTGAAAATTGGAGTGGTGCAAATTGATACTATTAGTATCCTCGATACACGTAAATAATTTAGAAAACCTCTTTACAATCCCTTTAATAAGAAGAAACATTGAAAATAACCAAATATATTCTGACCTTGGTATTGATTTCAAGGTCATTTTTCCGCTATTCTTTAGGTACCGCGTCAAATTGAAACACTTCTGAATGATACCTGACTGTAAAATTTGATTAGTCGGGATTTTATGATATAGTAAAGACCAAAATTTTATTGATTTGTATTTTGTTTATGGATATTTCTGTGAAATTGTTAAAAACAAAATTACGTCTAGATTCATATTTACTTTGTTGGCAGAAATTGAATTCAACAAGATAGTGAAGAGAAATTTCGTGTTTTCCACTTTACAATCTAATTATATAGTTTATGTTGATTTTAGATCTGCGTTTCGGTTATTGACAAGTGTGACAAAAGGTTATTCTTTGTGAAAATTGCGTTTTTTATAAACTGACAGGCAAAAGAAAGTTTTCACTTTAAAAATCGTTGTATAAAAAGCAAAAAAGCTGGTACAGGTTTGAACCCAAATGCAACGTCATCATGACAACAACACAGATTATTGAATGCAGCTTTCCAGATCGTGCATGCATAAATACGTACAAAACGCGATTTTGCAACATTGGTCCAAATGCACGTGCACGATTTCGGTATTAATACCGCAATTGGACAGAACGGGCATTCAGTAAGAGAAAAATCACCAAAAGTATGCCAAGACCTGCGCAAGCACAACGAGATAGAGCGAGCGGTATGGCCAATATGGGGGCTTCTCAACGACAGAAAGCTAGAACCTTCAACTGCTCCCAGACCACCATCAGCAATTAGATAATCCGGCTCCAACAGACATGACAGATCCTAGACTGACAAAGATCGTGAAGACCGAGGGTGACAACACCGGCCGACGACCGCTACATCCGGATGATTCATCTTCGAAACAGATGGGTCACGGCGGCGTCGACGGCAGCAACAGCACTAGGCCATGCCGTCAGCAGCCGAACAGTCCTTCGAAGACTTCGTTCAGTTGGTATACGAGCCTATCGACCCTTCCGTGGAATGGCGTTGACCCGTCTACATCGTCAACGCAGACTACAATGGGCACGAACTGTACGCCGGCGGCAGCGACGTGACTGGGCGAGAGTGCTCTTTACAGATGAAAGTCGGTTCTGTCTGTTCAGGAACGATGGCAGGGTTCGAGTTTTTCGACGAAGGGGGAGCGACTGGCGTCAAACTGCATCACAGAAGTTCATCCGTTTGAAGGTGGGGGCGTCATGGTATGGGGTGGAACACGATTCTTGTGGCCGTTATCCGCCGCCTGACGACGTCAATGAGGAGGCGTGTGTTTACGTGCATGTTTGCCCAGGGTGGCCACACTCGTTATTGATGAAGTTTTGCCTGACTACTATCATGGAATAATCTCTTTATGTACTCTTGCAATGGACTCTGGTTTGTGTAATTTTTAATTTTGACCCCTTGACTCTTCAATGGTGTATTGCGGAGAATTGAATATCGGTATTACAATGCATTTTCATTCTAATTGAAGGAAATTGATTTCTGTTTATAAATCAATCATCATATATCTCACATATTCCTTTGTCTTTGGTGTGTGGTCAAATGAAGTCGATGAAAACTTTCTTTTGCCTGTCAGTTTAGATTCATATCTTGTTGATTGGCAGTTATTTCATTCAGTTTGTTGCTAAAGATACATTTCGTTATTCCACTATAAAGATGGGCTCCCTTATTTGAATTTATGAAAATGAAAATGCTAATACTTCAATGAATAGAAAGTAGAGCTATTCTAATGACTTGGAAAAATACCAGTTTATCTCACATGTCCATAATTAATTCATAACTAAATTAGAAGAGAATTAACAGCAGAATTCCAATGAGTGACCGATCAAAAAAGGTCAAAAAGTCTTTTTTCGTTTATCCAGACTGTACATACATTTTATGATTGGTTAAAACTCTTAATTAAATGTAATAAGAACATAATGATATGATTAAGAATACATAATAATAGATAAGAAACGCCAATTAATCAAATAGTTTGCTTAATTTGACACTAAAAAATAAGGAAAGCCATCTTTAATAGTTTATAATTGTTACAGGCTGTTATTTAGTTAAATTTTTAATTTTAAGATGCCCAACTTTAAATTCTAGATTCATAGTTTATATTGATGATTGTAGATCTATGATTAGGCTATTGGCAATTTGTTCAAATTTAATGCAATCAATCTGAAATTATGTAATCGTTTGAAATGTCTTCAGGTTCACAAAACTTTTTGACAGATGATTTATATACATATTTTTGGTAAGAAATATTCCGACACTTTGTGATTTAGATATTCACTGTGTTTTTGGCAATTGTGTTATATACAAGCTTTTAGTTCCATCATGTGCACATTTATTATATCATGTAAGATATTGAATTTGGATTTTGGTAATTTGAACTATAATATGAAAACTTTGTATATCAACTGTTTTATCTGAAATCATGTAATATTTTACGATATCATTTCAGTCTTTCGATATGGATTCCAGCTTATTTACTCGTGTATGTGCTAAAAATATCAAAACAGAGCAACTATACTTACAGAGACTAACTGTAAACCAATAAAGGCATGTGACCCAGTTGGTAAAGCAAGACCCAGTTCGTGGACTTTAGGGAACTCTTTGTAATCATGAAACAATAACTTGACCCCAGCAGCTGTATGTGGTCCAGGCATGTATTCATACTGCTCTACATTTAGAGTCAGTTTTAAACCATAGTCAGAACCTGTAAAAAAATAAACAGTTAATCTGGAATTATTCTGGTTTTATTTTTATTATTATTTTATTTTTTTGTACATCACATCACAAACACGCTTGTAAGCTGTTACAAGATCACGTTGAAGTAAGTTAAACCTAACTCTTCTTTTTAAAATCTGGGAACATCTCTCTTAACTATTAATAACTGATTAGTAACCTTAAGTATTTTGTACTCAACTGATGTAAAGATAACGATTCAATTGATATAGATTTTTCTACTTGTAATTTATCAGCCATCAATCAAGATAGCGAGAATGTTACAGATCATGTCATGGATCATTACTGTTATTAGTTTATCTACCTGACTTAACAACTGCTCTCCATTGTTTACTCTATAACAACAGTTAGATGTAAACCTATCTAGAGATCTAGTTTTATATTGATCAATTGATCCACAGAATTAGTTTGTCTTTTACTGTAATCGTTTGATGTTGATATCTTTAGGGATTGTGAAGAATTTCTTTTAATCTTTTATGTGTATCGGAGACACAAAGAGCATCGATTTGCACTCTTTTTGAATCTTCAGTTAGACATCGTGCAAATCCGTTAAATATACAGTTAAGCAATTATATAATTATAAGAATCACAGAAAATGGGAATAATCCAATCAGAACCTTTTTAAAACTCTTGTACATTTCATCAAATTATTGTTCTATCTAATATAGTCTCGATGTATATTGTTTTGATGAAAACAACAGAAAACAGCGCAGGTGGCGCTCAAAGATTTCAATGATACGTACCAGTAGAGATGACC
This sequence comes from Lottia gigantea, assembly GCF_000327385.1. Classification (NCBI taxonomy): domain Eukaryota; kingdom Metazoa; phylum Mollusca; class Gastropoda; family Lottiidae; genus Lottia; species Lottia gigantea. Next base: position 166,035 of record NW_008707309.1, read on the forward strand.
TCTAGTTCAGTACCATAAACATCATTAAAACTATAGCATACACCATGATCAGTAAATACCTGGGTAAAATTCTCTGGTCCACATGGTGTGTTCTGCCATTGACATCTAAAATAGACAAACATTGGGTATCAAACAAAGAAACATCAGATGTTACCGATGGTTGGTTCAAGGGTGAGATGTCTTGGGTAAAACCTTGTGGGCCACACTGCGTGTTCTGTCATTGTCATTTAGGGTGAGGGTAGGGGTTAGGGGAAAAGGACAAACATTAAGTCTCAAACAGAGAAACATCGATATCAAATATGTTCAAGAATTCTCTTTGATTAAAATTCGCTTTGATTGGATAAAAAATTGCGTCATTAGAAGGGCACTGTGGTAGAAAACTTGTTAGATTGCAATGTACAAAAAAATCTAAGTAAAATTGAAATGGTTTTCTTATATAGACTGATCTTAGGGTGGTATAAAGTAGGGTGGTATAAAGTAGGGTGGTATAAATTAGGGTGGTATAAATTAGGGTGGTACCTACAGAGGATGCCGAGTATCCCTGCTTTACTACAATTGATTGGGTCGATGAGGGCGAACAATGTTATGCAGTATAAACTTATAGAATAGAACAGTGGCGTTTACCTACATCTATAATTTCAACGAGCGAACGCAAACCACTATGTTGGATGCAAGGTTCTAACACTCGCATTAACTTGATCAACTAAGATTTCTTGTAGACAGAACAGAAAAGCAATCACAGGGAAACAGAAAGGGGTGCTTATTGTTTATAGAATTTTTATCTACTTGATATTATTTTATATATAAATATATCTGAATGGATTCGGTTAACAGTCCTAGGTATATTTAAAATTAGGCTAATTACAATTTTATCATAAAAAACCAACATGTACACCAGTCTGACCTATTTACAGGTAATTTAAATGATAAAAACATTCCATATATTCCAATCTGATAAAAATACCAGTTCTGTCTATAGCTTTTCATGATGGTTACTTCAATCAATCCTACTCAAACAGAGATAATATCCATTTGGTTTGATTTCTCATTGAAAACGAACAAAGTTGTATTCTGTTTTTTAACAGAACAATGACTCTAGTTTTATTAGTAAATCATTCATTTTCTTTCCGTATTTTCTATTGATGTTTTTTGAGTGAACTACCGTAGAATGATATCGAATATAAAATATTCGTACAATCAAGATAATTCCGTTAATCAAAATCTTGTCCAAAGAATGTCAAAATGGAGAGTAAAAGTTGTATAGTAGTGGACTCCCCCAGATAGAAGAATCGTTAATTTAACTCAGGATTAAGGGACATATATGCCCATCTAAATTTACTAATAGAATTTATAATATGTGATTTAGATTTTAGATATTTTCTCGTCATATTTAAACTTCACCTCAGATGCTAATATTGGAACGATGGTCCCTATCTCTCTACCCACAGTATAAGGTGAGCTCTTATTGAAGAATACAGATAAGATCAACAGTAATAAATCAGACCTTATCAAAATAGTCTTCTAATCCAAGTATCAGATCTTCTTTAGTCTTTCTTTCACAATATTGGAAAGGTGATTCCCATTTCTAAACCAACAGCACGAGATGAGCAGTATGGAATAAGCTCTTATCAAAATAAGTCGTAGGTGAGCTGTTTTTTAATAACTACAGGACCAACTACCAGAACAGCAGTATGAGATAAGTTTTTATCAAAATAAGCTAGACTCGTTACCCAACTAGACACCATAATTTATACTGAACTTGCTGTTTTATCATGTACCTCAGGTCCCAGTATTGGAAAGGTTCTCCCCATTTCCAAACCAACAGCATGAGATGAGCTCTACCAGCCCAACTACCAGATCAGCAGTATGAGATTAGCTTTTATCAAAATTGCCTTAACTAACTTACCCAACAATCAGATCTTCTTTCGTATGAGCAGCAGTTCTGAAGAAGTCATCCAGGGTGATGTTGGCGGCACCATTACCATAGAGATTGTTCACAGTAAAATTATCTTCTGAAGTGAACATCTCTTCTATCATTCTATACTGACCGAGGCTTGTGGCCACAGTTGCTCTGAAATACAACATTTTAAATGAAATAGAGTTTGAGGTCCTTAAGACGAAGGTTTGTGGCTACAGTTGCTCTGAAATAGATCAAACATTCTGAAGTAAACATCTCTTCAATCATCTGGTACTGGTCGAGGTTTGTGATCTGAAAAATACCAGCAATTGAAATGAATTAGAGATTTATATCCTACTGGCCGAGAATTGTGGCCATTGTCGCCCTGAAATACATCAAACAATTGAATTGAAACGGAGTTTTATATCCTACTGGCCGAGAATTGAGGTCACTGTCGCCCTGAAATACGTCAAACAATTTAAATGAGCATAAATCAAGTTAAAAAGAGACACAGGACGGTTGGCGTGGATTTAAAATACATGACTGAAAAAGATACTTCTGTCTACTGTCGATATACAAATTAAAATAATTGTAATAATTACTAAAACTTTGGACATGTTTTGGCGCTAGTGCGGTAACCTTGGGCCAAAAATGTAGATATACCAAAAAGCGCGAACACATGAAACTCGACGCTTGAATAAGGTCTTATCGTAGACAAACTATTACTAGACGACCTGAAAAAAGGGCTCCATGACATTTCAATATAATCATCAGTCATATAAAATACATTACTGGAATCAATTCGACAATATGAATTTCATGAAACGTTTTGTAAATAAACATGATACGATATGATATAATATACATAATGTTCTGACATAGTTCCCCCTCCTTAAAATCAATTCTGTCACCATTCAAATCTGACGATAATGTAGTTAAATGTCATAAAACATTGCTGTTAATGTAGTCGCTGTTTACTGTAACTTTTTAACTCTGGTAAAATAATGGAATATTTGTCTGTGTATAATTGTATTAATGAAGTGAGAGGTTACGGTATGTACTCTAGAACAATAGAGCTAACCAAGCCTTCATATCGAATCATGATAGATAAAAACACTGGTTTAGTTATATAAATATTACATGTAACGATCGTTAACAGTGGGATAGACTTGATTTATTTTCTAGTTTCGACATCAAACTATGTTCTTAAATCATGTAGAAGTTATTATTCTTGATCATGTTTATTAATTTTGTTCAATAGTCATGTTCCCTAATTATTTTCTGTTATATTCTGTAGTTGTTTTTTTCCCTTGTTGTACTTAGAATTCATCTTCCCAAATGATCTTTAATCGTCTTTCTTAGTTATGTTCCTAGTCACAGTGTCGGAGCCACCATGCTCTCTAATCATGTTCTCTAATCATGTTCTCTAACCATGTTCTGTAATCATGTGCTCTAATCATCTGCCAATCACAATGTTCCCTGTTTATGTTTCCAGGTAGCAATCTTTAGCCAAGATCCTGAGACATGTCTCCTAATTATGTTCTTCAGCAATATTCTCAAGTCTCAATAATATATAGTGTCAAAAACATATAGTCTCAATAATATATAGTGTCAAAAACATATAGTCTCAATAATATATAGTCTCAATAATATATAGTCTCAATAATATATAGTCTCAATAATATACAGTCTCAATAATATATAGTCTCAATAATATATAGTCTCAATAATATATAGTCTCAATAATATATAGTCTATATAGTCTCAATAATATATAGTCTCAATAACATATAGTCTCAATAATATATAGTCTCAATAATATATAGTCTCAATAATATATAGTCTCAATAATATATAGTCTCAATACAATAATACATAGTCTCAATAATATATAGTCTCAATAATATATAGTGTCAAAAACATATAGTCTCAATAATATATAGTCTCAATAATATATAGTCTCAATAATATATAATCTCAATAACATATAGTCTCAATAACATATAGTCTCAATAATATATAGTCTCAATAATATATAGTCTCAATAATATATAGTCTCAATAATATATAATCTCAATAACATATAGTCTCAATAACATATAGTCTCAATAATATATAGTCTCAATAATATATAGTCTCAATAATATATAGTCTCAATACAATAATATATAGTCTCAATAATATATAGTCTCAATAATATATAGTGTCAAAAACATATAGTCTCAATAATATATAGTCTCAATAATATATAGTCTCAATAATATATAGTCTCAATACAATAATATATAGTCTCAATAATATATAGTCTATATAGTCTCAATAATATATAGTCTCAATGATATATAGTCTCAATAATATATAGTCTCAATAATATATAGTCTCAATAATATATAGTCTCAATAATATATAGTCTCAATAATATATAGTCTCAATGATCTTCTCTTATATTTCTCGTACTTTGAGGTTTCAGGGAACAAAAATTTGATCTAATTTCAATTAGATTGAATTGCACAATATCAAGCTACAGTCGTTATGTCGAGGGCTCTGATTGGCTGTATTCGCAAGCGTAAAATGAAATCAAATCTCTTCATTCCGTGATACAAGAAAGGTGGTTAATACAGTCACGGCATAAGACGAAGTTTGTAATAGCTTGACATTATGAAGATGATGTTCGTAATAGCTTGATATTGTGAAGATGAAGTTTGTAATAGCTTGACATTGTGAAGATGAAGTTTGTAATAGCTTGACATTGTGAAGATAAAGTTTGTAATAGCTTGACATTGTGAAGATAAAGTTTGTAATAGATTGACATTGTGAAGATGAAGTTTGTAATAGCTAGACATTGTGAAGACGAAGTTAGTAATAGCTTGACATTGTGAAGATGGGAATTTATAATAGCTTGATATTGTGAAGATGGGAATTTATAATAGCTTGACATTGTGGAGACGAAGTTTGTAATAACTTGATATTGTGAAGATGAAGTTTGTAATAGCTTGACATTGTGGAGACGAAGTTTGTAATAGCTTGACATTGTGAAGACGAAGTTAGTAATAGCTTGACATTGTGAAGATGAAGTTTGTAATAGCTTGACATGGTGAAGATGAAGTTTGTAATAGCTTGACATTGTGAAGATGAAGTTTGTAATAGCTTTACATGGTGAAGATGAAGTTTGTAATAGCTTGACATGGTGAAGATGAAGTTTGTAATAGCTTGACATTGTGAAGATGAAGTTTGTAATAGCTTGACATTGTGAAGATGAAGTTTGTAATAGCTTGACATTGTAAAAATGAAGGTAGTAATAGCTTGACATTGTGAAGATGAAGTTTGTAATAGCTTGACATTGTAAAAATGAAGGTAGTAATACCTTGAGATCGTGAAGATGTAGTTCGTGAAAGCATGAGATTGTGAAGACAAAGTTCGAAACACTATCTGAAATCCATGAATCTTAAATTGTATAATATATAGCTAGTAGTGTTTATTGGTATAATTATCAGGTAGTCTTGATGCTATCAACTGTCGGAATAAAATGTTGAAGGGTGCCAATTACATCAGAAAATAAAATACGACATGTTCTTAAACTGTCATTTAGTGTCACGAGATCTATACACAGCTTTTATCTTTAATATAGCCATTTTATATATAGAAAATTTGATCTAATTATAATTAGATTAGACGTTGTGAAGACGACAGTGTATGGGATCTAGTATCGTTCATTATTCATAATTTTCTAAAAGACACCGATCCTTCATAGATTACAATATATTATATTGATTATTTTGAGTCTGAAAAGGGTATCCACCATTGTACTTAACGTTCTGTATGACTATATAAATTATTTAATATCCAACATATGAGTTGTGGACATCATAGAGATTATAATCAGGATTAAAATTTCCCGGTGTATTTCTGCTGCAGTAGCTTTTATGGCTTGATGGTTTCTGAATACTTTACGTAATAGTAAAACACATGGACATGTTTAAACAGAATTCCGAATTTTTAATTTGCCAAATATATCAACATACAGAAACAGAATTCCAGGTTTGTTTTAACATGAATCAGTCACATTTCACAGATATTCATCCATTAAAATAGGGCTTTAAAGGGGAGATTCTGAAGGGTGTTTACAAATATTCAAATCCAACTAAACCCCTGATATTGACGTACAATTGCTTTTAATTATGATGAAACTTACCTGAAAGCGTTTTGGTTACAGAGTGTAACAGAAGGAAACATCATGGTATTATTAAAGTTCACATTGACATTGACCGTGACAGGCATAGAGTAGAAATATAGAACTCTATCTACTAGTTGATAACTCATAAACACTGCACACCCTAGTACCAGTAACAACCAAAATATCCTGAAATAAATAAAATAAAATGAATTAATTCTAAACTAAATTTAATTCTAAACAAAAATAATAATAATAAAATTAAATGAAAATCAAAATTCAGTGTGGATTATGTTGAGAATAAGATCGTATATCATTTTTTTAGAATATTTATACTTTCTTTACTTCATAAGTTTATACTTTCTATAGTTCATAAGTTTATACTTTCTTTAGTTCATAAGTTTATACTTACTATAGTTCATAAGTTTATAAATACTTTCTTTAGTTCATAAGTTTATACTTACTATAGTTCATAAGTTTATAAATACTTTCTTTAGTTCATAAGTTTATAAATACTTTCTTTAGTTCATAAGTTTATAAATACTTTCTTTAGTTCATAAGTTTATAAATACTTTCTTTAGTTCATAAGTTTATAAATACTTTCTTTAGTTCATACGTTTCTACTTTCTTCAGTTCATAAGTTTATACTTTCTATAGTTCATAAGTTTATAAATACTTTCTTTAGTTCATACGTTTCTACTTTCTTCAGTTCATAAGTTTATACTTTCTATAGTTCATAAGTTTATAAATACTTTCTTTAGTTCATAAGGTTATACTTTCTTAAGCTCAAAAAAAGTTTATAGATTCTTTTTTCAGTACGTTGGCATATAATAAATCTACATTTTTCCTGATGAAACAGGTGTCTATGCGTGTTAAATATTCCCCGATTAAATTAAAATTTAGCTGAAGAATGATTTAATTTCACCAGACACCAGACCGGGTTCAGATTTTATGATTTTGTAACATGAAATTCAGATTATATTTATCTCTTCAAATTAGCTTTATCACTCCCTAGAGTAGTTTTTGTTACCAGTTTGATTTGGTGCCAAACTGAAGTGGTTCTGAATAAGTTGAGAACTTCGTGACCTCATTTATAACTAGTCACTTCGATCAATCTGACCCAAGTCTTGATAGCCGGATAATGATAATAATTTCTAGATCGATCAACAGTTTCACCGCCGCGTCAAAATTACGCGAAACATTCCCCGTCGCGTCAAAATAAACGAAACATTCCCCGTCGCGTCAAGATTAACCTAAGCTATTCCCCGTCGCGTCAAGATTAACTAAAGCATTCCCCGTCGCGTCAAGATTAACTACAGCATACCGCGTCGCGTCGAGATTAACCAAAATCATTCCGCGTCGCGTCGAGATTGACAAAATCATTCACCGTCGCGTCCGTCGAGATTGACCAAAATCATTCCGCGTCGCGTCGAGATTGACAAAACCATTCACCGTCGCGTTCGTCGAGATTGACCAAAATCATTCCCCGTAGCGTCGAGATTGACCAAAATCATTCCGCGTCGCGTCGCGTCGAGATTGACCAAAATCATTCCGCGTCGCGTCGAGATTAACCAAAACAAACTTCACTAAAGTATTCTACAAAAGAACAAAGATATTTCGAAGTATTCTGTGTGGTTCTACATGAAACTCCCTGGATTAACATTAACATCCGTCGTTACGTCAGATTTTACACATGAGTTGACTGGAATAATGAAGAAAATCTTACTTTTTAAAGATAGGTTCCCTTATTTTCATGTATGAAAATGAAAATGCTAATACTTTTATGAATAGAGAGTAGAGGTTTTCTAATGATTTGGAAAATACCAGTTTGTCTCACATGTCCATAATTAATTCATAATTAGATAAATTAGAAGAGAATTACCAGCAGAATTCCAATGAGTGACGGATCAAGAAAGGTCAAAAAGTCTTTTTTGTTTATCCAACCTGTACATACATGGACATTTATGATTGGTTTAAACTCTTATTTATATGCAATAAGAACATAATGATATGATTATGAATACATTATAATTCATTAGAAACACCAATTGATCAAATAGTTTTGACACTAAAAAAATAGGAAACCCATCTTTAAGTTATCACACTTGTACCAAGAAGCGTCGAATCTACGATCGGAAAATTGAAAGTTAAGTTACTTTGACATTGTACTCCTGATAGAATTTACGCTCTGTTACTTATACCGACTATGAATGTAAACAAAATATCTGATATATTTTAACAATAGTTACAGTTGATTTCACAGTGGAGTAAGCATGCCATATCCCGAGGGTCTGATATATATATTATTAATACAACAGCATCAATATTATTTCAATAGATCACATAGCATACACAGTATTTTGATTAACACTAAAGAGGTTTAAAAAACACAATAATAAGCTGCGCGAACGCTTTACAAGGGGTGCCATATTGAGAAACCCAGTCGCTAAGCGGTGTCAGGTGTTAAAGACATCGATTGACTTGATCACAGAAATAATAGCGGCGGGCTACTACTGGAATAAAATTCTAGGCGATGTTCCCATTGACAATGAGTCAAGGTTTGAAGAGCCGATTATTAAAACGCTTTAACACCTGTCAAAATAGAATTTTTTCAGTAAGCTTTGTGTTTTATTGAACAATGAAAAGTCAGATTGATTATGATTCCAGAATGAATCAAATTGACGATTCTCAACGATTTTTGTTTATTTTTTTATTTTCCTATGGCCTTTCATCAGCTGAAAAGAGAGATTGTATTTTTTGTTTTTGAAGAAATAATGTAAAGTCTCTTACCTTCGTACAGAAAATGATTTGTCCATCCAAATATATCTTAAACCATGAAACGTTGTCGTTTGGGAAAACTCTATCCAAGCTTCCTTCCATGTTGGATATTTCTTCGGATTCGCAACCGTAACGTAGGAATCCTTTGGTGCGACCTTCTCTACCATTCCGTTGGTGTATGTGTCACATCTGTTGGAAAAACCAGAAGGTTGTTCAGTCAGTAAATAAGATTCAACTACTCCGGTTTTATAATCGGCCATTACGGTAGATTATGTTCTTCCTGGATACAGGGTGATTAGTCTATCCCATGACAGTCAGGTACTAATATTGACCAGTAACTTGTACAGTTACAGTACAATAGAATTGTCTTGTATTAGTTTTAGTGCTTAGATATTAAATAACCCTAGATCCTCTCCATTGGTCTAGAAGTGGACAGATTACGTGGACGGGCGCATAATATAGATCAGTGAAATTACCCATGAAATCATTGCAACACTTTCTCCGTCCCTTGTCGAAGAGATTATGTTATAATGTGCTTTATTAATTAGGTTTAATCATAACTCATTAATTCTTCTATTGTGTTTTGGTTTTGCACAAAATTACTATTTCATTGAAGTTTATAATTAACCCTAGAGTTCCCTTTCATTTAGAATTAGAGCGTGTTTGACTGTAATTTAAGATCTCGAGTCAAATATATATATATTAATCTATCTCAGTGAGTCCATATAGTCAATGATGTTTATTGTTTCATGTACATGGGATTATCGACTTGGTATCCATCCAGAGAGTCCACAAACAAGATACTGTTAATTTAGTATCATCGCGTAATAGAAGGCACGTAACATCACCTAACTCTAGGTTATATTCTACAGAGTGGTTCACTGTTGTACTATTGTCTGTTTATAGAAACACCAAACATCACCTAACTCTGGGTTATATTTTAGAGGGTGGTCCACTGTTGTACTATTGTCTGTTTATAGAAACACCAGACATCACCTTGTGTTACATTCTAGAGAGTGATTCACTGTTGTACTTGTGTCTCTGAATTATATTTCAGAGTGCGGTTCACTGTTGTACTATTATCACCTTCTAGAAACCCCAAACATAATCCAGATTAAATTCTGGGGGTGGTTCACAATTCATACAAGTTTTAATAGAATATATAATACTATATGGCATGAGAATCCATCCCACTTTTTCGTTCAACACAGACTATGAAAGCTGAATCAATGTTCGTTGAAGATATTTGAACTTCTCTTTCTGCTAATTTCCATAAAATCAATTCTTCGGCAAATTTCATAATTTATATGAAAATAACTAGAATCACGAAATAAACTATATAAAACATCAGAGTAAACAGACAATGATAAAGCTGAAGAGATTTTGTTAATAACAACTAATTATACGCATCATAAATCAGGATTTCATTTCACCCACTCATTATATAATATACATCAAATATCAGTTTTTACCCACTTATTATATAAAATACATCAAATATCAGTTTTTACCCACTTATTATATAATATACATCAAATATCAGTTTTTACCCAACATCTCAACCGACACTTACATTCGACCTTTTCAATAACACGACTTAGTGGAATTATTTAACTACATATTACAAAAGATTGTCTAATTATACTCACTTATATTAAACTAGAAATTGAAACATCACGACCCCATCCTTACTTTCAGAAACTCTCTAACTACATCCTTCAATAACATATTAGAAACACAAGTTATAAATAAATATGACAATTATTATGGGTTGATACGTCTAGAATTTTTATTAATTCAAAAGAAAGAAAATAAATATTCTAAAACAATCCATCCAGCCATAATCTAACTAAATACTCCAAATATTATTCAATAATAATTCATTGAATGTAGCATTTAATTTTAACCTTTCCAACCACGTGACTTAGTGACCCCGTCCTAAACATCAAAACCTACCTAACCATATTATTTTGCAAAAATTATCCAATAATCTATTTAAAAAAACACGAAAAATCATAGGATATACTTCAATTCACCAATGTTGTAACCACACGACTCCATCTTTTTAACCAAATATTGCCAAAATTATCCACTAATATGTTTTATATTACAAAAAAACGAAAACAACAAAACACAGGGTTTACTTCGATTCACCAATATTTCAACTGGCACTTAAATTCAACCTTTTCAATGACCTGACTCTATCTTAAATATAGGAAAGTATATAAATAAATATTGCATCAATTACTATACTGAAGGCTGGTGTGTCATACACAAAAAAACACAGGTTTTACACAATATTTCAACTAGTACTTAATTTAACATTTCCAACAACACGACTCTTTAAGTTTAATATAAGAACCTGATTAAATATTGCAAAAAATTATCCAATAATAAAAAAACAAAAAAGCTCAGTTATACAGTAATTCACCGATTTTTAAAACAACACTTGATTTAACATTTCCAATAACACGACTTCGTACCTGATTGAAAAAAACTTTCTCATGAAATATTGCAATAAAAATTATCCAATAATATGTTTCTATATTACAAAGAAAATCAAAAAGAAAGCAACTCGTTATACAAGTTCTACAGTAATTTAACAATATTTAAATCAACACTTTAATTCAACCTTTCTAGAGACACGAATTTTTCTTTAATTAAACTTTCTAATTGAATATTTCAATAATTATTCCAAAAGCTGCTGAACAAATAACCACTTCAATATAAATACAGAAAAAACACTTCACATTTCATTTCACTTAAATTTGATATTTCTACTGATTCGTAATGGGTTTTTAATAAATCCCACCGACTGGTCTATTGAATCAGACCCGTATGTGCTTTTTTCTCATCTATTTTAAGCCAATTCCCCCTGGCTGGCCTCTTGAGTCAGACCATAGCTCTTTCTGTTCTCAACTATAATGTACTGTACTGCACTTTGACCTTTTCATTGATTACAACACTTACTCGGTACTTACATCAATCAGTCGTGTACTGTTATACTGAAATACTAAATAGTTTGATACACAACTGTAGAATAAATGAATTGAACAGATAACCTCTCCATTTCTTGTTATTTTACTACTGTTTTTTCTAGGTTATTTCAGTATTATAACCGATACTGAGTACTTTTTTTAATTTATCAACCATAGTCTAGTACATGTACTGTCATTATAGCATCCTCAAGAGTTGATAGTACAACTGTTAAAATAAAAATCTGTTCAAGCGAGACAATTCCTTTAAAAAAATCTCGTCCAAAAATGGCAAAATCAAGAGTAAAAGTAGTATAGTTGTGGACTCGGGTGCTCAGTACTATCAGGTGTACTATAAACACAAGTTATATATTCCCTTAATAATCAAAATAATCCGAATACCAAGCTACTTTTAAAACCAACTTTCACTGAATACAAAACTTACAACAAAACCAATCAACCGTAGCCATGTACTGAAACTTATATCCCCCATAGTACAAATGATGTACAACTATCAAATATAACTCTTTTGTAAATACATAACTTGTTTATTTCATAATAATCAGAATGCTAATCTATGTTTTAAATTAACTTTAACTAAATAAAACATCAAGATAATGTTTTTACAACCATTTCCACCTCACACCCACCATAGTCTTGTATTTTAACTGAAAATCCAACATTTGAGTGTAGCCTACAGTCGTTTAAAATACAGGGTTTCCTTATATTTTAGTGTAAAATTAAGAGCACTATTTGAAAAATTAGTGTTTCTAATGAATTATCATGTATTCTTAATCATATCATTATGTTCTTATTGCATATAATTAAGAGTTTTAACCAATAAAATGTCCATGTATGTACAGTCTGGATAAACAGAAAAAAAAAGATTTATTGACCTTTTTTGATCGGTCACTCATTGGAATTCTGTTGGTAATTATCTTCTAGTTTAGCTAATTATGAATTAATTATGGACATGTGAGACAAACTGGTATTTTTCCAAGTTATTAGAACACCTCTACTTTCTATTCATATAAATATTAGCATTTACATTTACATAAATGAAAATAAGGGAACACATCTTTAAACACAACTTTTAGATATATTTTGTAATGTATAATGCATGTTCAACCTTGATAATTATATCGTTGACAACTCGATTCTTACAGCTTTAAAGAGATTGTCAAGAGATTTTCTAAAAAAAATTATGTGTATCAGGGACACTGATAGCATTAATTTACACCATTCCAATTTTCAATCAGTCGTTTGTGGTTCCTGCAATTCCACTAAAACTACCGGTTTTATGACGTCACTAATGGCATAATATTATGATTTCAGTGTTTCCGATCTACATAAAAAAAAAATTCAGAAAACCTGTTTACGATCTCTTTGTTTGAAACTAGTGATCATTGAAGAGTTACTGTTTTAATTATATTCAGTAATTAATGGAGTTTCATGCACTTTAATTAAGCATTTTTGATGGAATAACTACGATCTTCTACTGTAACGAATTAACTACTGGTGGCTGGTTAAGACAGAAAGAAAGAAACAACTATATTTTAGGCTACAAGGATAACAACTTAGGTTCACAGTTAAGGATCCTTTCTACAAGCTGGTCTTTGACCAAACCTCTTGGCATTGATCTTTCCTGGATTATCCATACCCATTTACAACTGGGTCAACTGGAATTACGAGTGAAGAGGCCTTATTCAAGGTCATCGGACTATCACATGCTGATCTAGAATTGAACCCACAGCCACAATTGACCCGATGTAACGAACGTTAAGAACCAACACTCTAACCGACTGTGCTATAGAATCTCACTGAATGTAGAATTGTCAATAATTACTCGTAATTGAATAAATGGACCTCACTTGTATTCAGTTATTCTAATCTAATCGACAGTTCAATCTAACCTTCAAACAACTAAAACCTTAGAGATTCTTATAACTATAGTGTAACCTTATATCTTGACAAGGGATAACCTACTATTGGGTGGTTAATGTACAATATCGTACAAAGTTACTGGTAAATGAATTGAATTAATGATATCTCCGGTTACATTAAGTAATTTGAAGCCCCTTCACACCGAACTGCGACCATTTGAGATCTTACGGCCAATAAAAATGTACTACGTTGCCGGCAAACGTGAAGAAAACACGAGAAATAGTCCCTTAAAATTGTAAATTCTTCTATTATATGTATAGGTATTCCGGTTTATAATTTTGTATTTCAGCGATATCTTCTCCATTCGTATAACTATAGTTTTAGAAGTTTTCCATCGTTAAAGCCCCTAAACACACGTTTTTAAAAAATATACGGTTCGAACTCGTCTCGGAGTGTAGGTTTGAACTCGTCTCGGGGTGTAGGTTCGAACTCGTCTCGGAGTGTAGGTTCGAACTCGTCTCGGAATGTAGGTTCGAACTCGTCTCGGGGTGTAGGTTCGAACTCGTCTCGGGGTGTAGGTTCGAACTCGTCTCGGAGTGTAGGTTCGAACTCGTCTCGGAGTGTAGGTTTGAACTCGTCTCGGAGTGTAGGTTTGAACTCGTCTCGGAGTGTAGGTTTGAACTCGTCTCGGAGTGTAGGTTTGAACTCGTCTCGGAGTGTAGGTTCGAACTCGTCTCGGAGTGTAGGTTCGAACTCGTCTCGGAGTGTAGGTTCGAACTCGTCTCGGAGTGTAGGTTTGAACTCGTCTCGGAGTGTAGGTTTGAACTCGTCTCGGAGTGTAGGTTTGAACTTATCTCGGAGTGTAGGTTCGAACTCGTCTCGAAGTGTAGGTTTGAACTCGTCTCGGGGTGTAGGTTCGAACTCGTCTCGGAGTGTAGGTTTGAACTCGTCTCGGAGTGTAGGTTTGAACTCGTCTCGGAGTGTGGGTTCGAACTCGTCTCGGAGTGTGGGTTCGAACTCGTCTCGGAGTGTAGGTTCGAACTCGTCTAGGAATGTAGGTTTGAACTTGTCTCGGGGTGTAGGTTTGAACTCGTCTCGGAGTGTAGACAAGAAAGTAAGTTCTTCTTCTAGTTTTGTATTATAACAAATAACCAATCTGTTAATAGTAAACGAATAAATAGACCTAGATCTATATAAAATCTTTAAATGATATTTAGAAGTAGAAAGAATATTAAATGAATTAAAACACTATTATAGATATACTACTCCTTTCTTTCATCCAATTGTCACTTTACTTTCATATCAACACTAACACTTTACCTTTACTGAAACTTATTAACCCAACACTGTAACACATAAACTACTATGTAAAATATGTTCAAAACTTTAAACTGTTAAATTATATACAAGCCCTGGTTATAATTTATAATAATTCCAGTCCATGATATAAAAGTTTCATTAATATCACCTCGTCTTTCTCAAGTTAAGTTTTGTACTGAAACAAATAATCTATTGGTGGATGGCTAATGTTCAAATTTCTTCAAAAGTTTAAACTATAACTGTTTAAAATATAAATAACATTCCGTTATGTATAGTTATTCCAGTCTATAATGAATCATTTTAATGATAGCTTCTCCATTCATATAAACTATAGTACTATACCGTCTTGATAACCTAATGGTGGACGGTTACTTCTAAACGAAAAAATATTTTTTAGCTAGTTACAGTTTTATTCCATAATTGATAAATATTTCTACATGCACATTAATATGACATTTTTATCGAATTCTTCTATTCTTTCAACTATACTCTCGTACTGTAACTGATAATGCCAATTAATTAATATACAGTTTTATTATCTTTGTAAGACATATAGAAGTAAGAAGGTTAACCTTAACGGGATTGTAAAGAGGTTTTTCTAAATTTTTTAAAGAATATCGAGGTCATTGATAGCATCAATTTGCACCATTCCAATTTTCAATCAGACATTTGTGGTTCCTGCAATTCCACTAAAACTAAGCGTTTTATGACGTCACTATTCACGAAGAGCCTTATGTTAAAGCATATTTTAGTGACGGCATCAAACACTCAGATTTAGTGGAATTGCAGGAATTGCAGGAACCACAGACGTCTGATTGAAAATTAGAATGGTGCAAATTGATACTATCAGTGTCCTGATACACATAAAAAGTTTGGAAAACCTCTTTACAATCTCTTATCTATCTGTATATCTTGTGTTCTTTCTATATTTTTAATATGTTTCGTTATTCCAATTGACACAATCAGTCAATTAGTATAATTAACACCTTCACAATTCTTTCGAGTATAAAATTATACAGTAGGTAATACGATTACAGTGTAACTTAATGGTGGATGGTTATTATCATCTGTTCTAGGTTACTTCTAAATGAAAACGTATACCTCCCTAATACCTGCTTATTCCATTTTTACTTTAATTTAAACTAATAAAACTGATACCTTTCAACTATAACCTTACACTAAATATTCCAAACCAATCAACTGTTAAAATTAACTGAATAAATAGACCTCACTTATACGTCATCATTCCTAATTACACTTTATTTTACGTAAAACTCAATTCATTTCATTTACACTTCATTTTACATTTTAATAAAACTGACACCTTCTCGAGTCTTTAAACAATAAATAGGTACTGTAACAAATGATCTAATAGTGGATGGTTTATGTTCCAAACTTTTCAAAACTTTTCTGTTTTTGTTAAATAATAAACAACCTCTGGCTCTATTCCGTATTATAAGAATTCCAGTCCAGTAAGCACAATTACATTTCGTATAACTCTAGCATTGTACTGTAACTTATAATCCAAGCCAATGATCTGTTAAAATTAACTGAATAAAAAGACCTCACTTATATTCCTTAAATTCAATTTTCACCTAAATTTAGAGTTGAACAAAACCGACATCGTCACGATTCTCAAAAATATAGTTTAGTCGAATTGATCAGCTGCTAAAAGTAAAGGAATGAACAACTCGTGATTCCAATCTACACTTCAATTTCACATGAACAACTGACACCTGCTCGGCATGTATTGTACCTTGTAACCTAAATAATAACCCAAACGGTGAACGGTGAGTTAATGTATAATTATTAATATCTAGATGAACTTAATTAAACTTCAAAATTGCTTTTTGATTTCATTTCATACATTTAATGGTGTGTTACCATTACTCACAATCCCCATTACTCATAATGAATTATTTATGGTTCAGTGCATCTTTTATCCCTGGCTATACCACCATATATACACGAACTTGATATATCACTTACAGATAACACAATGTGTCGTTAATATACCTCTTACAGATAACACAATATGTCGTTAATAGACCTCTTACAGATAACACAATATGTCGTTAATAGACCTCTTACAGATAACACAATATGTCGTTAATAGACCTCTTACAGATAACACAATATGTCGTTAATAGACCTCTTACAGATAACACAATATGTCGTTAATAGACCTCTTACAGATAACACAATATGTCGTTAATATATCTCTTACAGATAATAAAATGTGTCGTTAATAGACCTCTTACAGATAACACAATATGTCGTTAATAGACCTCTTACAGATAACACAACATGTCGTTAATATACCTCTTACAGATAATACAATATGTCATTTATAGACCTCTTACAGATAACACAATATGTCATTTATAGACCTCTTACAGATAACACAATATGTCATTAATAGACCTCTTACAGATAACACAATATGTCATTAATATACCTCTTACAGATAACACAATATGTCATTAATAGACCTCTTACAGATAATACAATGTGTCGTTAATATACCTCTTACAGATAACACAATATGTCGTTAATATACCTCTTACAGATAACACAATATGTCATTTATAGACCTCTTACAGATAACACAATATGTCATTAATAGACCTCTTACAGATAACACAATATGTCGTTAATATACCTCTTACAGATAATACAATATGTCATTAATATACCTCTTACAGATAACACAATATGTCGTTAATATATCTCTTACAGATAATACAATGTGTCGTTAATATATCTCTTACAGATAATACAATATGTCATTAATATACCTCTTACAGATAACACAATATGTCATTAATATATCTCTTACAGATAACACAATATGTCGCTAATATATCTCTTACAGATAATACAATGTGCCGCTAATATATCTCTTACAGATAATACAATGTGTCGTTAATATACCTCTTACAGATAATAAAATGTGTCGTTAATAGACCTCTTACAGATAACACAATATGTCGTTAATAGACCTCTTACAGATAACACAATATGTCGTTAATATACCTCTTACAGATAACACAATATGTCATTAATATCCCTCTTACAGATAACACAATATGCCATTAATATACCTCTTACAGATAACACAATATGTCATTAATATATCTCTTACAGATAACACAATATGTCATTAATAGACCTCTTACAGATAACATAATATGTCATTAATAGACCTCTTACAGATAACACAATATGTCATTAATAGACCTCTTACAGATAACACAATATGTCATTAATATACCTCTTACAGATAACACAATATGTCATTAATATACCTCTTACAGATAACACAATATGTCGTTCATATTCATATTACAGTAACAATGTTTATTAGATAAAGTAAACGATATTCCAATACTATATACATATTGATATATCTTTCTTTTATATAAAACAATATGATATTTTCACATGAAAAGAAAAATATCAGGTTGTCGCCTAAATTAGCCCTCTCTCCCAGTGCTAATATGTATATAGATCTTATATACAGTACATATCGCCTCGTATTTAGTATTGGTTGAGATTTAGTCCAGTAATCAATCCAGTAATGAAGATGTTTACAAACAATACATGATGCTTCTGATTCAATACTGTTAAATTATTTACTAACATCAAACATCAGAATATTGACTCAAATGACATTTTCTTCCGTTCGGGGACCTGTAAAACTTTTCAGAGAGTCTTCAAAGCCATTAAAGATTAATTACAAGAACTGTTCCAATATCAAGAATTCATAGTTTCTTGTTAGTGTTAGTCTATTGATTCTATGTAATTCTGCAAGTAAAACAGAAAACCATTCTCTAGAATACAAAACAGGGTTTTTTTGGTGTTTCTATAACAAACAATAGTACAACAGCTCTGTGCGAATTACACACATAATTGAAAAAATCTAAAATTTCTAAAAGTTGGTTTTCGTTTCAAAGTTAAAGGCATTTGCCGCCATTACAGCACAGCCTCGTGAACAGATTCTGTACTAGATAGTAACGATATTTCAATCAAGAAAAGCGCGGTCTAAAAAGTTTTTATAAACAGACAAGTATACAGCAGTGAACAACCCTATGGAATATTCAGTAATTCTAAATTTTGAATATCGACAGTCTTAGACGAGTTATGTACCTTTTCTTCAAACAAACTCAATCTGAACACTATAAAACTTTACTGCAAGTTTCAGATTAAGATGAGCTCTGATTGGTTTACAATGAACAACTTGAACCCTGAACAAACCAAATTCATACAACCAAAAACTGGAATAGTCTTCACTCACCTGATACCGCACAAACTGGAATCGGTTGATTGGTCAAGGTACATTTTGTAAGTAAGTTAAAAAAAAAAGAATAAAAGAAACTGTATGACTTCCGAGTTTATAGCTCTGTATGTTTCCAATACAACGTATAGCAATACATTTCTCTTATAATATATTATTCTCTATACACATTAAAGCCCTGTTCACAGTGTGACTGATCGGATTTTACAAAAATAGATTCTAAAATTTAAAGATCAAATTTAAAAAAAAAAACAAATAGCTGACAGATATACTTAACCAACTTGCAATCCATAAATCAAAATCGACAAGATGACACAATCAATGAGGTAGACATGAAATGAGTCCAATAGCTATCCTGGATCATTCAAGATGATAAAATCAATGAGGTAGACATGAAATGAGTTCAATAGCCATCCTGGATCATTCAAGATGATAAAATCAATGAGGTAGACATGAAATGAGTTCAATAGCCATCCTGGATCATTCAAGATGATAAAATCAATGAGGTAGACATGAAATGAGTTCAATAGCCATCCTGGATCATTCAAGATGATAAAATCAATGAGGTAGACATGAAATGAGTTCAATAGCCATCCTGGATCATTCAAGATGATAAAATCAATGAGGTAGACATGAAATGAGTTCAATAGCCATCCTGGATCATTCAAGATGATAAAATCAATGAGGTAGACATGAAATGAGTTCAATAGCCATCCTGGATCATTCAAGATGATAAAATCAATGAGGTAGACATGAAATGAGTTCAATAGCCACCCTGGATCATTCAAGATGATAAAATCAATGAGGTAGACATGAAATGAGTTCAATAGCCATCCTGGATCATTCAAGATGATAAAATCAATGAGGTAGACAATAAAATAATGGTAAAATTGGTCGCCTTGACTTCATTCGCTAACGTACAATGCAACCAAATCACTGCATTTTCAACTTCTGTGACAAAAGAAAGATGGATATTGCAGTCAGGGTATAAGAAGAAGTTCGCAATGGCTTTTCTTTTGAAGATGTTTGTCTTTCTTACTTTTTACTTTTTACTTGTTTTATTTTGACCTACAACTACTACAAACTATGTGGATTCTCTGGTTTCTCTAATCAACCATGTCTGATCCATGTGGGTGATATCTAACTGTACTTATCAAGTCCTCTTGTGTTTGTTTTTTTGGGTTTTTTTTTGTTGTGTGAAGGTAACTTGAACGAAGTTATATCATATTAAATAGAATTGAAGTTACAGATGTAGAATAAAGCTAGCCTAAAATCTACTGGGTTTATTGGATTGTATAAAGTATAGATTATAAGCAATTAAAACTTAATAAGAATATCTATTGACATTTCGAAATCCAGGAGTGGTATTTCAGATTGGAATATTCACCTAGAAAAAGTGTCTAGTTACTAGCTTAAGACAAAAGATGATTGTCTTGTACGCTACAGAGTGTGCATAATACAGATCCCTTGACAATTGGAAATCGAAACGTATAGACAAATACCTCTGGGTTTTTGTATTTTTCACAAAATTGCCCCTTTCATCACTTCACTGACTTCAGTGGTGGCGCCCCCCCACCCCCGTAGCCCCATTGGCGCCGCCATTGTGTTACCATCTTGCTTAATTCACCTGGAACACAACAGTAGAACGTTAAACTCATTTCCCGAGCGGTATTGATTATGGCGTACTTTTTTTTCAGTTTTTTTATCAAATTGATTTCTACATCACACTATCTATCAAACATTTATCTATTCATTGTCGACTTACTTCTCCGAAAAAAATAATCTAATTTATTAGTGCGTTCGTTTGTCGTTTTTTGTTTATTTCTTATTTGTATTTTTTATTTTTTTTTTTATTTTTGGTTTGATTGTACGTGGGTTTGTTTCTAAATATGGCTGTTTCTTTCATTATATTTGAATGGTAGAAGTTTTGCCATTATGTGTGAGATGTTTTCTGTACTGTTACATCATCCGCATTATGCTGACATTGGCCGTCTTTATTATAGTTGTAAAATGTAACTTTCCACTATGTTGGTTATCTTCGACGTAGTATATTTTTTTGAACGATGTAACCGTCTATTATGTTATGTATAATATATTTTTCTGGACGATGTAACTTTCAATTGAATTAGTTATATTCTTTGTGATCGTCATAAATCATGGATGTTCATTTTTTTCTGTAAATAACAACTTTTTCGAATTGTTAAGGTTTTATTCTATATTACAGATTTTATTATATATGACGTATTTTATTCATTATTATATGTAACGTATCTTGTACGCTCTATAAAGTAGGACGTAAAACTCCATTCATTTCATTTCATTTGTACGTTCTATACTAAAGTTAAAGGTATATGGTTCTTAAATATTATTATACAGTCCGTTCATTACATGTCACTGGTTGCTTTGGACAAATCACACATTATTCTTTAATTAGTGTTTGTTAGTAGAATTCAATTGGTTTCTTAAAGTGTTACCACGTCTTAGAATGAACATAAAATTTAATTCTCAAGAATGGTCAATATTAGTCTATATTCATCAGTGAACTTACCTGGTGTCATAAAGTTACAACAGAATCCCTGTAAAATCTGGAAAATTGGAAAATTCATAAAACTAAGTAATTATTGAAAAACAATTAATCTTAATATTAAACGTTTTCCAATAGTGAATTGTATATTTATGGATAATTACGAAGTTTTTTAAATTTATCGGATTATATAAGGATCCTGTGATGTTATTTATAACACCAGGTATATCTACTGATGAATATATGCTCTTATTGATCAAGGTTAAAACTTAAAGTTTACATTCTAAGACGTAGTATTACTTTAACCAGGTTTTGATCGTGAAGATATTTTTATCAAAGAAAAGCATCGTCTCAAAAGTTACTAGTTGTTACTGAGTTCTGTCAGCTAGTACGAAATAGTTAGACAAGTCTTCAGTCAGTATTGTTGTATTGAATTCTGAAGATATTTCAACCGAGGAAAAATGTCGTCTTAAAAGTTACAAGTTTCTACTTCTTTAATGAAGACGAAGTCAGAGCCGTAGATAGAAACTATAAACATTATAGCGTATTATTTGTTGAATTTCTCTAAAAGACTCTGGCTGCATGTATTCGTCAACGTACAACCGAATTAAATCATTGCATTTACAAACTTTCGCGATACAAGACAGGTGAACATGGCAGTCAAGGTATAAAAAAAAGTTCAAAAATTAATTCAAATACAGGTGGCTTAAACAGAGTTCAATAACCCGGCAGAGTAGTCTTAATTAGAGAACTAAATCCCTTTAATGAAATGATAAATAATAATTAAAAAATCTTATTTTGTATGAATCCGTGGACGCTCCCCAGACAATGGAAACCCATTTCGTGGCCTCCCCCTTATTATCAAACCCCAGTAGAGACCTAGTGTTAATTAGTTACTATTATTCTCGGCAGTAAAAACTAATAACAAATCAATAATATAGCCTACTAAATTACAGTTTTTATTAAAAACCTTATCTGGAATTATTCTGTTTTTGTCAGCTCGTTTCGTCTCTTATAAATCAGGGAAGGTCGTCAGTATAAAAAAGCGAAATCTAAAAAATTCGTGTTACATTGTTCTGCACGCAAACGTAAATTTCTTTGAGTTCTGAAAAAAATTGTCTGAATTATTAGGTGAGAAAAATGGAGATGTCAGCGTTTCGTTTCATGGTTTCGTCTGTGGGTTATTTCCCTTGTAGGCAACTGGGGTCGTCCACAGAAACATTTCATTTTTTGTTCTGCAAGCTTAATGGATCAGGTTGGCTAATTTCATGGGTCTTCAGAAGTACTCGAAAAGTTCGAAAATCGTATAATCTCTTCAAAAATACCTCAAACTAGGAATTTCTTTTTCTATTTCTCTCTCTCTCTATATATATATATATATGTCTTAGAGTCCTAGAGTTAGAGTACCAGATTCTGTTTCTATGTAAAAAAAAAATCCCTTTAACGATGAAAGAAAACTTTTCCATCAAAAGTGAATTGATATTTCAATAAAATAAAATTTGATGGAAGCCTGGAAATTCAAAACATCTATCAGCAAAATAAATACAAAATCATAGTTTTTATAGGCACCATTCTGATTGGTATCGTTACTCTAATTTCATTGCCAGAACGTTTGCACCGCAAACGTGGAATGGTGTAAATAGAAGCTATAAGTGTCTCTGATACACATACAAAGACTAGAAAATCAGAATGGTGTTAATAGAAACTATAAAAGTCTCTGATACACATACAAAGACTAGAAAATCTGAATGGTGTTAATAGAAGCTATAAGTGTCTCTGATACACATACAAAGACTAGAAAATCAGAATGGTGTTAATAGAAACTATAAGTGTCTCTGATACACATACAAAGACTAGAAAATCTGAATGGTGTTAATAGAAGCTATAAGTGTCTCTGATACACATACAAAGACTAGAAAATCTGAATGGTGTTAATAGAAGCTATAAGTGTCTCTGATACACATACAAAGACTAGAAAATCAGAATGGTGTAAATAGAAGCTATAAGTGTCCCTGATACACATACAAAGACTAGAAAATCTGAATGGTGTTAATAGAAGCTATAAGTTCCCCAGATACACACACAAAGACTAGAAAATCAGAATGGTGTAGATAGAAGCTATAAGTGTCCCTGATACACACACAAAGACTAGAAAATCAGAATTGTGTAAATAGAAGCTATAAGTGTCCCTGATACACATACAAAGACTAGAAAATCAGAATGGTGTAAATAGAAACTATAAGTGTCTCTGATACACATACAAAGACTAGAAAATCTGAATGGTGTTAATAGAAGCTATAAGTGTGTCTGATACACATACAAAGACTAGAAAATCAGAATGGTGTAAATAGAAGCTATAAGTGTCTCTGATACACATGCAAAGACTAGAAAATCAGAATGGTATAAATAGAAACTATAAGTGTCTCTGATACACATGCAAAGACTAGGCAATCAGAATGGACGGGCGGACGGACGGACGGGCCGACCGACGGACGGACGGACGGGCCGACCGACGGACGGACTAGGGTGCCGACAATATACGTCCACATAGAGAGATGTGGGCGTATAAAAAAATTAGACTTACTTGTAAGAGAGGGATGGAATCCTGGAACAAAGAGCAATATCGTCAATGTTGGCCATTTTCACTTCCGATACACTCACAGTTTTATCTGTTACTTCAATTGAATAACTTCATCTAGGTGTTCAATTGTCATTAACATCTTCTGTTTCTATTCCCTGGCTGGCTCACTGCTATATCTTAATAAAACATGTATACAA
>NW_008707309.1:190874-201242 GCF_000327385.1 Lottia gigantea
ATCACTGTTAAATAGTGCTCAATACATCAATTGTAAAGTGATATAGAAATACCACTGTTAAAATAGTGCTCAATATATCAATTGTAGAGTGATATAGAAATACCACTGTTAAAATAGTGCTCAATATATCAATTGTAGAGTGATATAGAAATACCACTGTTAAAATAGTGCTCAATATATCAATTGTAGAGTGATATAGAAATACCACTGTTAAAATATTACTCAATACATCAATTGTAGAGTAATATAGAAATACCACTGTTAAAATAGTACTCAATACATCAATTGTAGAGTAATATAGAAATATCACTGTTAAAATAGTGCTCAATACATCAATTGTAAAGTGATATAGAAATACCACTGTTAAAATAGTACTCAATACATCAATTGTAGAGTGATATAGAAATACCACTGTTCAAATAGTGCTCAATACATCAAATATAGAGAGATATAGAAATATCAAAACAAAACCTGAATATCGCACAGCTTGAAACTCTGAGTAACAACATGTTTCAGGTCTCTTATAATATTCCTAGATTTATTCAGAGTCGTCCACCATGACTTATAATGTAGGCTATATATGAAAGAAATTAAGGAAATAAAACAATAATTAATTAGAGAGTATTTATCAATAGCTAAAACTCGCTTTTATAATCAATCAAGCGTATAACAATAGTAACACTATCAATATATAAATGTATCATGTTATATCAATAGATTAATCGATTTCTAAGTTAGATTTCAGGGTATACTTATTTCAGGACTGGTACCATGGCTATATACAGTATATTATATAACATGCAGTGTATTTTTGTGTTTGTGTCTTTTCAACTAAAATCATACTAATGACTAACTAACTAATTTTCACATAATAAATAGACTTATCTATTGCTCTGTAACCTGCCTAGGCCAGTGCTTTCATTGAGACTCGTCTCAATACACACTAACACTGTCAATATATATATAGTGATTGGTGAATGGAATAGATAGGATAATATAATTCACAACAATGGACTTGTTTTACTGTTCAAATATTGTTTAATGTAGGTTTATATAAGTTATACTTAGTACATTTTGAAATATCTGTAACTAGTTTAAAGATCAGTCAAAACTGAACTGGTAAAAAAATTGTATTAAAGTTTTACATCGATTGACGTAAATGAAAAAAAATAACAACAAAAATTGAGTTTTGTGTACAAAAGGAGAAGCAAACTTATAACTTTTCCCTCGCTGTCTATAATAACTATAGCCCATTTTATGCAATTGAAAGCAATTGAAAGAATTTTCCATCTCGTGAAAGATTAGTGCATCGGAATCGATGAAGGCGAAAATATAATGAAATGCATTAATTGTGTTCTGTAGTCTTGGTAGTTATGTTAAAAAGAGTAATTCCCCTTAGACCGTGATTCTTCTACTTGACGTTTGTTTTCTTTTCACTCTGAAAGGAAAGTTTACCTCCAAGGCACGTATAAGAAAATTTCAGTAAACCCCCCAAAAAGAAGACGTTTTCAAATTGGATGAATGGTAGGTGTCTTGTAGACTTGTTGATTCCGTTTTCTGTCAAACGAGAACATTTAGAATTGTTTAAAATTTGAGAGGGGCATTTTGATTTGTCGAAGTCGCTTGATGTCAGTGACGATATGAACTGAAGGCTTTTCATTGTGATGGCATACCCTGTAGGGGAGAATCGGTGGCATTCGGTGCAGAATTGAATTTTTTTTATTTGGTTCAGTGGTCGAAGCCTGGATTGTGTGTTTGTGCAACTGGGATGGAAAATTAAAAAAAAAAATTGGAACATCCTGAATTCCAAGGGCAATTAGGTTTGTCAGTTAAATGGCAGTTGCCTTTTAGAGAGTTCACATCATGGCTATTTAATGGTTTTTTGACAAGTCAAAATCATTTGATTTTTAGTACTGTTTCCCCCTGTTACTGATGTTTAAAGTGGAAGGGGCTGACATGGAATAGTGTGTCTGGGGCGAGAATCTGAGGTCGGTCAAAAAAGGTTTACTAGTAGACTAATGACATCATTTCTGTCAGGAGAAACTTACACAAATTGATCTGATTGTATCTCATGATGTTGACCTATATAGAAGTGGCATGTGTCCCATGCAAAGTAGACCATGCTTACTATTTTCAAAACACCTGATGGTACTTCTCTTTAGAGGAGTCCACTACTATACAACTTTTACTCTCGATTTTGGACGAGATTTTTATTAACAGAACTGCTGGATCTTATAATAGTTTCATAAGAGATTCTCTCCAGACGCTGTGATGATTTTTTAATTATTGTCCAATACTTCACAAAAAAAATTAAGAAATTTCCCATTTTATGACTAAGGTTTTTAGAAATAAACATTTGAACTTTACATTTTTCTCATTAAATTATGTTTTTTCACTGTTTTAAATTTCATCAACCAAAGACTCTCTATAGGCCTACTATTTTTGGTTTGATTTCAATGCCTGAAAAAATACCAAAAATTCAGTTCTGAAAGGCCTACACTAAATAATATTTTTCTTTTGAAAATTTCAAATATTGATTTAACCATTATTTTATAATATAATACAAAATTTAATATTCTACAATGACTTCTGATGCGGGGACAATCCTACGATCGTACAATCGTTAGAGATTTTTGTCACCGACTCTTGTCAAGAGTTTGCCTGACCAGCTGCGGGCACACGAAGAGACATAAAATATCTCCAGTCCATCATTTTCACGTTTTTTGATAACCTAGTGCAGATCATGCAATCGAAAAGAAAATGAATCTGATTGGATGATGACAGTCTGTCTTTTAGATGATAAAACAATCGTTTGATATTATAAATCTTGTTGGGGACACGATAATCTTGTCGTGGAAGTGCAGGCACATGTGAGATTTTACTCAAGATTCGAGTCTGTGACAAAAATCAGCAACAAAGATTGACTGTGTGCTGGCAGCGTAAGGTTTGATAATTGAAAATGGTTATCATCTGTTTCAATTTTTATGATTTGAACAAAAAAAATCAAATACTTTTTAACACCGTATTTTACTATCAGTGATAATCATCATACATATTTAATTTTTTTCTTTATAGTGGAGTAACTGATGTACGTTTGAGATATTTTTTCTAACAATTCTTTTCTTTTATTTATAAAGTTTATTGTACATATATTGTAGAAATGATTAGGTTTGATATTTTAAAGGAACAGGTGGGCCATTTTTTTTGACCAATCATACTTTAGTCTTAGAAACAGGAATTCTTAAGCTAAGCCATTCAGTAATAGTGTTCACAGCTCAATGTCGAAATTGGAGCCTTCAAATCCATGTGTGTCCAGAATTATCCGAGTTTGAATGTTAAAATGACGACTTATCTATTTAAGATACTCTGTGATATATAGAAAAGACATATATAGAAATAGTGAGTAAAATTCCTAGTTTGAAGTATTTTTATAGGAATTATGTGATTTTTGTACATTTCTAGTTCTTCTGAAGTCTAATTACAAATATTCTTGTCAAGACTAAAATCAACCCCTCAAAATGTTGTATCTGTCTCTTTAAAATTACTGTCATCTGTTTGTATTCTATGTACAGTAAGTTGTTATATAACACACCTCCTGTGTCTCAAGTCTTTAACTCAATTATTATCAAGGACTGGGGATAACAAAGGCTTTCCTCACTCTCAGTTCATTGTATTGTATCTCCCCGCTCGCTCGCCTCACAGTGTCAGCGAATCGATTGACTATAGTTAACAATAGAATTTAAACACACAATACAATTTACTGTACATTCAAGGTCCAGTTCTAATCAGTATGTCAGTTTTCACTATTATCATTTCCAACTTAACTTTAATAGATAACATACAGACTTATAATCTTTAAATGATATTTAGACGTAGAATATTAAATAAATAAAAACACTATTATTGATATACTACAATAATTTGTAATTTAATATAAGATACTTATTCTGTTTTCTATCATTATTATTTTGTACTTGATAAAGATTCCTGAATGTGAATTGAAACGTTCCAAATATTAAAGAAAGAAGTAGTATATCTATAATAGTGTTATTATTTATTTAAAATACAGTCTTGTTTTGTGAAATTTGGTTTTATGACACAAGAATTCCTTTCGCATTACAAAAATTATCCATCTCAAAACGGTTTGAAAAACAGAACTGATAAATTTTGCGCAATGTAAAGGGAACTGGTAAATTGAAGGAGGTGGTCTCGGAATGGTCTGCTTCCCGAGCAGTAAGGGACCTGCCATTATTTTTTACTACCAGGTGACTACAAGGACTAAATAAAATTTCTTAAAGAGGTCCACAGATAAGCGTGCTGAGACCACTTGACTTTCAGTAACATAAAAAAGGCACATTTTATCGCAGCCTGCTTCAGACGGAAAAATGGCAAGTTCTGTAGAACCAGTGGCCTTGTGGCAAGCAAGCAAATATTTTACCCACTAAGCAAACCTGCCTCTGGTGTTTCTTGAAGTGTGTTAGATTTATTACATTATGTTTTATCCTAACAATAATATCAATAGACCCATTAATTGTCTTTCTTATAATCATTATACGGGAAAGGTTGTTAATACAGGCTGGTATAGGATATAGATTGTTACAAACAGGCTGGTGTAGGTTATAGATTGTTAGACGTACAGGATGATACAGGATTTAGATTGTTACATACAAGCTGGTATAGGGTATAAGTTGTTACATACAGGCTGGTATAGGATATTGATCGTTACTTACAGGCTGGATTAGGTGAGATATCGGGCAGTGTTGGAGGAGATATTTGATATACCAGCTTGAACAAGTGTTGTGTTTTCACATTGTTTAAGACCATCTTTAAAATTTATCATGGAGTTCTTGCCTTCCCTGAGGTTAGACAGTCAAATTTATTTTCTAATTAGGAATTGAAAAAGAATGCAAAAGGATACAGGAAAATCATTCATTCATTCATTCATTCATTTGTCATTTGTTCTTTTGTTTGTTCTTTTTTTCATTTATCAGTTCATTCTTTCATTTTAAAGGTTTTATGATTCTTTATTTGCTTGGTAGGTTTTGATCTCGATTGGCATAAGTCATTTTTATAAGCCCACATGAATATGTGGTCGTATATTGTTGTCGCCCCTGTCCGTCGGTTTGTCCCTTTGTCGGTCTATCAACATTTCTTGTGAGCACTATAAAGTGACACTAAACTGATTTTGATAAAACTTGGTGTGATGCTTTAGATTGATAAGATCTCGCACAAGTTCTAATTTGACGCATTTTCGATGAATGGTTTTTGAGTTATTGCCCTTGACTTTGTTAAAACGCGTCGAAATTTGTTAAAAATAGTTCGTGAGCAGGATTGAAGCTACAGTTTTCAACTGATTCTGATGAAACTTGGTGTTATCATTGGAATTGATAAGATCTCGCACATGTTCTAATTTGATGCGTTTTCGATAAACGGTTTTTTGAGTTATTGCTTTTGACTTTGTAAACATGCGTCAAAAGTTGTTTTTTTGCCCTTGATTAAAGCTGCACGTGATTTAATTATTTGTTGTATTTGGAATTTTAGGTTGTAACATTGCGGTTAAGTAATATTAGGAAAGCACAGGCACAGACATGTAGGCGTAACCTTTAGTGATAGAGCAATGTTTGTGAAGTTAGTTTAAAAGAATGATATAGAATATTTGAAATGCAAATCCATTATCTCCCGAATCTGAAATACATAAGAAGAATACTGGTTCCAACAGGAACATTAATAACCATGGAAATCATAATAAACATTTTCACTGGTGAAACAGGATTGTTATTGATATTGATTTTAAAAAAAAATTGTGGAATTATTCAGCATAAATAATTTCTTCAATATGAGAAAATTCGTACTTTAGTCACTAAAGACTGTTTTATCATTTCTGACAGCTGAAGTGGGCCAGTGTTACTTTGCAGTGCAAGCTATTTTGACTCAATAGTCGAGCCAACTGTAAATGGATACGGAAAGATCAATGCAAGCCAAGAGGTTTGACCAAGGACCAGCTGGTAGAAAGGATCTTTAACTGAGAACTGAAGTTGTTATCCTTGTAAAATATAATTGTTTCTTTCTCTCTTTTCTTTCATTCACTTATCGATATGTTTATTCATTCATTCATTCATTCATTCAGTTTCCTCATTTATTCATTGATAAGTCTCTTCAATAATGCTTACTTTTCCCACATCATTCCTTTCTCCTTTCTCTCAAAATTCAGTCAGCCTTTCATTCATTCATTCATCCTTTCATTCATTCATTCATTCATTCATTCATTCATTCATTCATTCATCCTTTCTCTTAATTCATCCATTATGTTCACCATATAAACACTTGTGTTACAAGTTGACAGATGTTTTTAGAATAATTACCAGTCACTGAACATTTATTGGATTTTTTCTCTTTTTAGAAATGTAATGAAGATGGTTTATAAAATAAAAAGTTGAAATAAATATTGTAAGAGATAGATAGATTAAGGAGATTGTAATGACCTGAAGATCACCATTGGACAAGCTGGATCACTCACACAAAGAAAATTGTTAACAACAGCTACTATTGTCAAGACGGTAGGAGACATTTTCTTTATTTTTCAACACTTGATTTTATGAAGTTTTTAAACAGTGTATGAAGTAATAATGGTAAGTTGATTTATAAACACTGTGATTGTAGGTTGTAATAATTACACATGGAGTAAAAATGTGTGATAATTTCAGATATATTGAAGAGACAATGTTGGGAAACACTACAATGGTATAAAATCCCTTCCGTTCATATGTACCAAACAGTCAGATCAGTGAAATAGAACAGTCAGTATCAAGCTGATTTCATATCTACAGGGTAAATTGGTACCGAGGGTTTGAATCCCTTCAAGGCAAGGGAGGCAAGAAATATTCTGAGACCAATAACTGTACTTTTTAGAATTACCTCATTTCTAATTCTTACAACACTGTGTTTTACTTTTGTACAGTGGTCTTCAACCTTGGGGTTTCGCTCATTGCGCCCTGCATGGTGTTGCCTGTCTTCATTAGCCCACAAGGTGCAGAAAAATAGGACGTAAAACTCCTTTCATTTCATCTCATTTCAACCTGGGTGTTGATAAAATATTTTTGGGGTATAAGAAGAGATATTAATTATGTTATATCCTCAAATGAAGTTTATTACTATTGTAAAACTGACCAACTGGACTATAAAATAAAAATAGAAATTAACAATAACAAAATGATAAGTAGACCATCTAATTAACTAAGCTCATTTCATACTACCCACACATGTTTCAGACACACAATGCTCATCAGGACACTGTGTTATAGATAAAGAAGTAGCAAAACTAATCACCGTGTGGCCACAGATGGAACAAAAGGATAAGCATACTCTCTCTGGTCCTCTGAATTTCATGACATCTGATGATGACGTGTGTATATTGTGTTGAAACGTTATGTGCCCAACCTTATTAAAGAAGTGTGTTATATTCCATAATATTGTCTTGTGTTTTTGTTATATGCGCTCCTCGCTTCTATATGTCGTTCAAATCTTATAATAAAATATGGCCTAGCCCTAGTTTTTTTTTTACATAAAAATGCGCAAATTAAAAAAAATTTAAAGTCAAAAATTATCTTTGAAAAGAGTAAATCCACACAAACAAACATGACAATACTAGGTATATTTCAGTTAATTGTAGGTGTATTTTTTTTGGTTATAAAATAGTCAATGTCTAAAATTTTATGAATAATTAGAAGAAAAATACTTTATTGATGCCAGTTGTTGACTTTTAAATTTTGTTGATAGACAGTAAAAGTTGAATTCTCGAAAGCACTGGTTGTGGCAGCAGAGTTTTTCTGATTAAGGGTGATATGACCTGTACTGCCCTGAGTGATATTGATTAATATTCAATAATTAGGGGTGAATAATGATAAAATAATCATTCTTGGTGTCTATAATAGACTATGGAGATAAATTCAGGAGGGTAGCAGAGCATGACATGAGGGGTGTAGAGTGAAAATGAGATCATGTGGTATTTGTTTCGCTTGAGTTAACACTAGGGCCACTCTGACCAGAAGTCAGTTATATTGGGAGTGGAAGTTGACCAGTGAAGATGAAGTCAATACCACACAGCCAGTGTTTCATAGTATATTAAGACCAAATGACTGACTGACTATAGCTTGGTTTAGTTTAAAGATAGCATTACTAACTGTGATAAGAAGGAAACGATTCAAACCAACTCAGTGAATGTACTGACAACTTCATCAATGTGTGTGGATTTAAATTTCCTCTTCATGTGAGCAGTTTATCACATGTAATGTATGTGTTTCATTAGTAAGCTTATAGTGTTATAACACCCTACCAACGTCTAATTTTCACATGATTAATAAGCTTATCTATTGCTCTGACCTAGGCCAGTGCTTTTATTGAGACTCGTCTTAATACATCCTGAAACCCTAGAAAGTTGACTGTATATCATGTTATATATGTGTAAAAGGGATATGTGTATAGTGTTATAACACCATAGGAAGCAAGGATATAGCAGTATTAAACGCATGTGTTTATAAAGTGTTTTGTGTGTTATGGTTGGAGTAGTATTGTTGATAAAGAGATGATATTAATATTATTACAAGGTTAAGTATTGTTACAATACAGGCCAGGATTATATCACTGCCTTTGTTTAGATCTTTACACCCTCTAGCATGGCTTATTCCAGTATTGATTTAGGTTTAAAAACATGTTAAGATTTTATGGTTAAATTACAATAACTAGATATACTATTTTTTTATATTAAAATTTCATTTGAGTTATGAAAGAACCATTGTTTACATGCTATCATTATAATTAACACCCTCCAGGTTGGCCCCATAGGTGTAAGAACAGGTCAATTTTTCATCACTGCCTTTGTTTTGTTTTACCAGGATTTTACACCCTCTAGATTGGCTCATTAGAAAACATCCAAGATATATCATCAGGGCATTAAACACGATTTCATTTATCAATAAGATACAGAACACGAGGATTTAAAACTCTATTTCATTTCATCACCCAATAAGAACAGTAGGATGTAAAACTCTATTTCATTTCATCACCCAATAAGAACAGTAGGATATAAAACTCTATTTCAATTCATCACCCAATGAGAACAGTAGGATATAAAACTCTATTTCATTTCATCACCCAATAAGAACAGTAGGATATAAAACTCTATTTCAATTCATCACCCAATAAGAACAGTAGGATATAAAACTCTATTTCATTCCATCACCCAATAAGAACAGTAGAATATAAAACTCTATTTCATTTCATCACCCAATAAGAGCAGTAGAATATAAAACTCTATTTCATTTCATCACCCAATAAGAACAGTAGAATATAAAACTCTTTTTCATTTCATTAATTATTTAAGACACCATGGTAAATTATGTTTTTTTGAAGGATACTACAATGTTCGTGTTATTTTACAATTTTAACGTATTTATTGTTGAGATACAGGGTTTCAATGTTGACAGGAGTTTAGTGAAAAATAAACAAAGATAGATTTCAATGGTTTCAATTTACATTGTTTTTTTCTTAGGTTGTTGTTTTCCTAGGTGGTTGTTGTTTCCTAGGTGGTTGTTGTTTCCTTGATTGTTATTGTTTCCTTGGTGGTTGTTGTTTCCTTGGTGGTTGTTGTTTCCTTGGTGGTTGTTGTTTCCTAGGTGGTTGTTGTTTCCTTGGTTGTTGTTGTTTCCTTGGTGGTTGTTGTTTCCTTGGTGGTTGTTGTTTCCTTGGTGGTTGTTGTTTTCCTAGGTGGTTGTTGTTTCCTTGGTGGTTGTTGTTTCCTTGGTTGTTGTTGTTTCCTTGGGTTTGTTGTTTCCTTGGTGGTTGTTGTTTTCCTAGGTGGTTGTTGTTTCCTTGGTGGTTGTTATTTCCTTGGTGGTTGTTGTTTCCTTGGTTGTTGTTGTTTCCTTGGTGGTTGTTGTTTCCTTGGTGGTTGTTGTTTCCTAGGTGGTTGTTGTTTCCTTGGTTGTTGTTGTTTCCTTGATTGTTGTTGTTTCCTTGGTGGTTGTTGTTTCCTTGGTTGTTGTTGTTTCCTTTGTGGTTGTTGTTTTCTTGGTGGTTGTTTTCCTAGGTGGTTGTTGTTTCTTTGGTTGTTGTTGTTTCCTTGGTGGTTGATGATTCCTTGGTTGTTGTTGTTTCCTTGGTTGTTGTCGTCTCCTTGGTGGTTGTTGTTTCCTTGGTGGTTGTTGTTTCCTTGGTGGTTGTTGTTTCCTAGGTGGTTGTTGTTTCCTTGGTGGTTGTTGTTTCCTTGGGTGTTGTTGTCTCCTAGGTGGTTGTTGTTTCCTTGGTTGTTGTCGTCTCCTTGGTGGTTGTTGTTTCCTTGGTGGTTGTTGTTTCCTTGGTGGTTGTTTCCTA
>NW_008707309.1:201292-202259 GCF_000327385.1 Lottia gigantea
ATCACCTCTATTTCATTTCATCACCCAATAAGAACAGTAGGATATAAAACTCTATTTCATTTCATTAGTCCAATAAGATACAGAACAGTAGGATATAAAACTCTATTTCATTTCATCACCCAATAAGAACACTAGGATTTAAAACTCTATTTCAATTCATCACCCAATAAGAACAGTAGGATATAAAACTCTATTTCATTTCATCACCCAATAAGAACAGTAGGATATAAAACTCTATTTCATTTCATTAGTCCAATAAGAACAGTAGGATATAAAACTCTATTTCATTTCATCACCCAATAAGAACAGTAGGATATAAAACTCTATTTCAATTCATCACCCAATAAGAACAGTAGGATATAAAACTCTATTTCATTTCATCACCCAATAAGAACAGTAGGATATAAAACTCTATTTCATTTCATCACCCAATAAGAACAGTAGAATATAAAACTCTATTTCATTTCATCACCCAATAAGAGCAGTAGAATATAAAACTCTATTTCATTTCATCACCCAATAAGAACAGTAGAATATAAAACTCTATTTCATTTCATCACCCAATAAGAGCAGTAGAATATAAAACTCTATTTCATTTCATCACCCAATAAGAACAGTAGAATATAAAACTCTATTTCATTTCATCACCCAATAAGAACAGTAGAATATAAAACTCTATTTCATTTCATCACCCAATAAGAACAGTAGAATATAAAACTCTTTTTCATTTCATTAATTATTTAAGACACCATGGTAAATTATGTTTTTTTGAAGGATACTACAATGTTCGTGTTATTTTACAATTTTAACGTATTTATTGTTGAGATACAGGGTTTCAATGTTGACAGGAGTTTAGTGAAAAATAAACAAAGATAGATTTCAATGGTTTCAATTTACATTGTTTTTTTCTTAGGTTGTTGTTTTCCTAGGTGGTTGTTGTTTCCTAGGTGGTTGTTGTTTCCTTGAT
>NW_008707309.1:202309-216709 GCF_000327385.1 Lottia gigantea
TCTTGGTGGTTGTTGTTTCCTTGGTGGTTGTTTCCTAGGTGGTTGTTGTTTCCTTGGTTGTTGTTGTTTCATTGATTGTTGTCGTCTCCTTGGTTGTTGTCGTCTACTTGGTGGTTGTTGTTTCCTTGGTGGTTGTTGTTTCCTTGGTGGTTGTTGTTTCCTTGGTGGTTGTTGTTTCCTTGGTGGTTGTTGTTTCCTTGATGGTTGTTGTTTTCCTTGGTGGTTGTTGTTTCCTTGGTGGTTGTTGTTTTCCTAGGTGGTTGTAGTTTCCTTGGTTGTTGTTGTTTCCTTGGTGGTTGTAGTTTCCTTGGTGGTTGTTGTTTCCTTTGTGGTTGTTGTTTTCCTAGGTGGTTGTTGTTTCCTTGGTTGTTGTTGTTTCCTTGGTTGTTGTTGTTTCCTTGGTGGTTGTTGTTTCCTTGGTGGTTGTTGTTTTCTTGGTTGTTGTCGTCTCCTTGGTGGTTGTTGTTTTCTTGGTGGTTGTTGTTTACTTGGTTGTTGTTGTTTCCTTGGTGGTTGTTGTTTCCTTGGTTGTTGTTGTTTCCTTGGTGGTTGTTGTTTCCTTGGTGGTTGTTGTTTCCTTGGTTGTTGTTGTTGTCTTGGTTGTTGTTGTTTTCCTTGGTGGTTGTTGTTTCCTTGGTTGTTGTTGTTTTCCTTGGTAGTTGTTGTTGCTGTGTTAGGTTGTTGTCATAAGTGGTGGTTGTTTTAGGTGGTTGTTGATTTAGGTTGTTGCTGTTTTAGGTTGTTGTCTTAGGTTGTTGTCTTAGGTTATGGTCTTAAGTGGTTGTTGATTTAGGTTGTTGTTGTTTTAGGTGGTTGTTGTTTTAGGTTGTTGTCGCAGGTTATCTTATTTTGCTTGATAAATAGCTTGACAGTTGGACAATGACAGTAAATATCTGTTAATTTATAACCTTTATAATTCCTTGTAGTTTAATGTTACAATATGTGTCAATT
Source organism: Lottia gigantea (assembly GCF_000327385.1). Classification (NCBI taxonomy): domain Eukaryota; kingdom Metazoa; phylum Mollusca; class Gastropoda; family Lottiidae; genus Lottia; species Lottia gigantea. The sequence continues at coordinate 203,261 of NW_008707309.1, forward strand.
AACACAGAATATTTTGAAATATTTTAAACAATGTCGTAAAGAAGAGTTGAGAATAAAGATTAATTGTGAAAGATTGTGAAATCCTGACTGTTTTTTTTACAAATTTATTACCCATTAAAGTTGATAAAACAAGGATTGGCTTGGTGTTATAGTTTATAAGATTTTAAAGATATTAATAATTGTTTCCCTTTCATTTGGTTATACATGTATAGCCTCTTATTAATATGGTTTAACAAAGAGTGTTTTGTATTTACTTTTATTCTATCACATGACACAATGTTGTCTGAAAATCCTACAGCATGAAACTCTGAGTAACAACATGTTTCAGGGTCTGTTTTGATATTTCTATATCATTCTACAGTTGATTTAACAGTGGTATTTCTATATAGCTCTACAATTGATGTATTGAGCACTATTTTAACAGTTGTATTTCTATATCGCTCTACAATTGAAGTACTGAGAACTATTTTAACAGACAATCCAACTACCAACTAGTATGACTACCAACAACTACCTAGTCTGTGATATCAGCATCCGCTGGAAGCGAACGTTAATTTGTCATCTACCTACCTATTTTAACAGTAGTATTTCTATATCACTCTACAATTGATATATTGAGCACTATTTTAACAGTGGTATTTCTGTATCGCTCTACAATTGATGTATTGAGCGCTATTTTAACAGAGGTATTTCTATATCACTCTACAATTGATGTATTGAGTACTATATTAACAGTGGTATTTCTATATCACTCTACAATTGATGTATTGAGTACTATTTTAACAGTGGTATTTCTATATCACTCTACAATTGATGTATTGAGTACTATTTTAACAGTAGTATTTCTATATCACTCTACAATTGATGTATTGAGTACTATTTTAACAGTGAAAATATTTGTTAGGAATTTTTTTGTTTTGTTTTATACTTGTTGATAATATAACAATTTTATCAATAAAATAAAAATAGTCATGAATGGTAATTTGATTTACTGAAGAAAATATGAAAACCAAGTAGACTAGTGTGTTGAAATATAAATGTATGACAATAATTGGTATAAAATATTAACCACATGGTGTAGAGAGAGAGAGAAAGAGAGAGAGAGAGAGAGAGAGAGGGAGAGAGAGAGAGAGAGAGAGAGAGAGATCAAATTCTACTTTAATAATGTTTATATTATCAGTTTAAAGTAAGGTTCTTATATTTAGATATTTAGTTTCTTCAGTTTATCTTCTGTCATTATCATTATCAGAGCTATGTGAACTCTTTAAAAGGAGTGCTGAGTTGACAAACCCATTTCCATTGTGGTGTCAGGTGTTCTGAAAGGGTGACCATGTTTTGCCAAATGTATGTTTTTTATTATTGACGAAGGGTCATGTATATTTAGTGGTTATTAGTCTATCAAATAGTAATTAGAATAAAGCTGAAAGTTGTACAAGATGGATTTTTTCTTGTGGTTTTATTGCTATGTTTAGTATTTTTATCAGAAAATTAGTGTTAAGAATAAAGCAAATACAGGTCAGATACAAAAACTATAAAAACACTACAATTGCAGTTATTATGTCTATGAGGAAGGGTCTTTAGTTATAGGTGTTATAGAAGATACTCTCCTATAGAAGCACTGGCCTAGGTCACAAGTAGAGAATATGGATTTCAACATAAAAACTATTTCAATTCAAATAGAATATGTTTTACTGAAGATTATTCATAGTTTGTTAGTGTTAGTTATATTTAGTATCAGATAGTGTAAGAAATAAAATTGAAAGTAGTACAAGAGGGACTAATTGTGTGAATATTGAAAGTGATAAAATAAGAGATATTTTATATAATGGTCAGAGAAAGAGGTAAATAATCTAATATCATATTAATAATGATAACTCTCCCTGATATATCACTTGATCATACACACTAGAAATAGGTCTAGAACATGAGGAACTTTATGATCTGATTGATTGAACTTTGTTTATCTCTGAAATAAATGTGGTCTGTGTCACTAGTTAGGCAGGGCATGCTCCTCCTTCTGAAAGTATAAACACATTTTAAGAGATACCATACCTTTATTTTTTGGTATTTAGGCGTACAACTATCAAAGGTTCAATTTTGGTCTTAAAAATAAAGAAAAGCAGTTAGTCCCTGATATCAATTTGGTTAATTCAAACTAACAGGTCCTAGGGGATGGAGAAGTGACAGAAAAATTGTAGAATAAACTAAACTATATGAAATATAAATTAAATGGATTTTTAACTAATCTGATTGTTATAACGAAGATCTTGTTGTTTCGTTTCAAGATTTGTTGATTGATTGATTGATGCAGTTTAAATCTTATGATAAACAGAGCATTTGATTGGTTGGTTGATTATTGTCCTACAGGGGATGCATAATATTATCACCAGATCATGGTGAAGTAGAGTGACCCAGAAAAGACAAGAGTTGAAAAATTGTAAAAAATGTTGTAAAATATATTGTACATGATAATCACCTGAGTGCTAGAGATAATGTTATAATTGACAACACTTGATGGTTTATAACTAGTCATTAGTTAGCCTGGGGCAGTCAACACCCCACTCACTCACAAACACACAAAGACATTACAACTTACACTGGCCAACACTACATCTAGCATACAGAGACAGTTGTTCGATTTTGGGGGTTGATTTTAGTCTTGAATATATGTAGATAGTCTTCAGAAGTACTAGAAATATCTGAAAATCTCGAACTAGGAATTTCACTTTCTATTAATATGGATGTCTTTTCTGTTTATTATGGTAAAGCTTTTTAACAAATTGAGATAGGTTTGTCATATCAATTTACAAATAATTTTTAAAACCTCTTTACTTTCTAGGACACCAGTCCTTTTTGAAGTCTGTTAAAAATAGTTTTCGTATTTTTGTTGACTGAACAAATGAATAGACGTCGTTGTAAGGTTTTGAATCTTGACTTGGGTGACAAAATGTTTTATGAAAACTGTTTTTTTTGAAAACATGTACAGGTCTAGCAAACATATCTCGAAATATTTTAATCATTTTGTAGATAATCAGATAGGGGTAGCAAATATTTAGCAGATATTTGAAAAAAAAGTTAAGTAACAAAACAGGTGAAGTTAAAAACTTTATTAAATAAAGTAAATTAAAAATGCCCTAAACATTGCTATAAAAGAAAACTTGAAATGTTTTTTTTATAGAAGGAAAATCCTTCAATTATTATATTTTTATAGACCCACATGGTCATATTGTTAAAGAGGAAGACCATATGTTGTTTTCATCTCTTTTGTTTACATTTCCTTGTGAACACTCTAGAGGCTATATTTTTCATATTGATGGAACATACTTCCCTGAGATGGCCACATCTAATATGCATTTTGGCTGTTGCAGTAGACCGATTTATTATCTAGCGTGTTGTTTGCTTTATTAAAGGGACAGGTACTCCATTTTATTTGACCAATGACCCTTTAGTCTAAGAACGTGAATTTTGTAGCTAAGCCAACCAGTAATAGTGTTCACAGCTCGCCTTCCACGACTCGTCAATTTATGATACTCTGTGATATATAGAAAAGACGTAAATAGAAATAGTGAGTAAAATTACTAGTTTGAGATATTTCTAAAGGAATTATGTGATTCGTACATTTCTAGTACTACTGGGGACTATTTACATATATTCAAGATTAAAATCAAACCCCCAAAATAGCGAACCTGTCCCTTTAGGTCGTGAATAAATGAGGTTCAGTGACCAGTATGATGTTAGGTCTGAGATTATAGATACAGTTGTAAAAGTGAACAATGAACATGTGGGGATAGAATGTGGGTGGACCTGATTGGCTTCTTATATTTTCAACTATATCCTTACTCTGGCACCTTACATCGAACTAGACACCATATTTCATCTTTTCCCATCATTATACACCTTGTTCTGATCAGATTAAAAGTACATATATACCATAGAACATGAACAGTAAAACAAACTTAATTTTATTCTGTAAGCTTACTCCATAAAACAAACAGTTTATTCCTTCAATGATGTTTTTATAAACTGATAAACTAATGACAGTGTTTTTATAAACTGATAAACTAATGACAGTGTTTTTATAAACTGATAAACTAATGACAGTGTTTTTATAAACTGATAAACTAATGACAGTGTTTTTATAAACTGATAAACTAATGACAGTGTTTTTATAAACTGATAAACTAATGACAGTGTTTTTATAAACTGATAAACTAATGACAGTGTTTTTATAAACTGATAAACTAATGACAGTGTTTTTATAAACTGATAAACTAATGACAGTGTTTTTATAAACTGATAAACTAATGACAGTGTTTTTATAAACTGATAAACTAATGACAGTGTTTTTATAAACTGATAAACTAATGACAGTGTTTTTATAAACTGATAAACTAATGACAGTGTTTTTATATACTGATAAACTAATGACAGTGTTTTTATAAACTGATAAACTAATGACAGTGTTTTTATAAACTGATAAACTAATGACAGTGTTTTTATAAACTGATAAACTAATGACAGTGTTTTTATAAACTGATAAACTAATGACAGTGTTTTTATAAACTGATAAACTAATGACAGTGTTTTTATAAACTGATAAACTAATGACAGTGTTTTTATAAACTGATAAACTAATGACAGTGTTTTTATATACTGATAAACTAATGACAGTGTTTTTATAAACTGATAAACTAATGACAGTGTTTTTATAAACTGATAAACTGATGACAGTGTTTTTATAAACTGATAAACTGATGACAGTGTTTTTATAAACTGATAAACTAATGACAGTGTTTTTATAAACTGATAAACTAATGACAGTGTTTTTATAAACTGATAAACTGATGACAGTGTTTTTATAAACTGATAAACTAATGACAGTGTTTTTATAAACTGATAAACTAATGACAGTGTTTTTATAAACTGATAAACTAATGACAGTGTTTTTATAAACTGATAAACTAATGACAGTGTTTTTATATTGATTGGTGTAACAAGTAGATATTTAAAGATCTGTCGTTCACCATCCGTTTGACCAATCATACTTTAGTCTCAGAAACAGGAATATTTTAGTGTTCACAGCTCACCATCAAAATTTGAGCCTTCAAATCCATGTGTCCAGAATTATCTGTGTTTGAAAGTTAAAATGACGACTCATCTTTTCTTGAGACTCTATAATTTGTACAAATTATAGAAAGTGAAATTGTTTTGAGATATATTTGAAGGAATTATGCAATTTTTGTACATTTGTAGTACTTATTATGACTATTTACCCAAATCAACTCCCAAATATAAGGAACATGTCTCTATAAGGATCTGTATCGTTGTAGAATTTGATACAATATTGCTTGGACTGATAACTGTATTTTGCGTGTGTAATACACAGTTTTTTACCATTAAAAGGGCTTGCAAAACTGGGTAAACATGTATCAAGTATTAAAAATAAAAGACATATATCTATGTAAATTTTGCGGGTCAAATTTCTGAATAAAGCAATGCTTCCACAAAATACCAAATTGAGGACATGAAAATATTTTCCCATCTTTGTTAAATAATTATAATATTTAATATTGATAGTAAAACATTTAGTTATTTGACTATAGTAATATTTGTAACCAGTGGCAGAGTCAGATTTACCTTCGAGGGGGGGCGATATACCCAAGGTTGCCGGAATTTCTAACCAAGTTATGATAATTTTGCCTGAAAAACATGTCTTTGGGGCTGCGAGGAGTAGACGGGATACTCCTCTGCCCCCCTTTGGCAGATAAAACCTTTTATTAATTTAGTTTTAGGAATGAAAAGATTCTGAATGGGAAATGACTTCCAAAGAATCTTAAAATGTTTAAATCTCCCCCTATACCTCACATGAGAGTCTGTGGCCCTCTTTACATTCACCTGATATTTTCCATTTCCTTTATTATTTTCGTTCCTCACTGGGATCCCTGGTGTTTGAAACCCCTCTGCCCTGCCTTTGGCTACACAACTGTTTGTAACATTGATTTGATATATTTTTATCTTTATATTATAGATAATGGTAAGAGATAACCAGTCTGATACGAGATGATAATACATCAAATATTGAATGATACATACAATACAAAATATCAATTCATATCATGGACAGGATAATATGTAAATACGAAACAAAACCTGAAAATACGAAATAATTAAAAATTCATTCCTGATGCATTGTGATAAATTTGTTACCATGGATACGGTGTTGAAAGAGAATATTCGGAACAGTCCGGTTAAAAAACGGAATAAAGAACATCGGAAGCGAGAAAGAGATAAAGACATTACTCGCCCCACGATTACAGCCAGTGATATTCATACGGAGAAAGATGAGTTAGTTTTACCGACTCCGAGTGGACGACGAGGGACGAAGGGGCGGGGTTCCGGGTATATCACGATGAAAGATGAACAGATTACCTCCTATACCAACGATGATGGTGTCACATACCGGATTAACGGTGAGTAATTCTGATAGACTTTATTTATATTTTTCTCAGAATTTCACTGGTGGCTCTCTGATAATTTCAACCCGGTTTCCCACTGTCTTTACTTATATGATTAGAAAGTAGAGATGTTCTTATGACTTGGAAAAATACCAGTTTGTTTCACAAGTCCATAATTAATTCATAATTAGCTTAATTAGAACAGAATTACCAGCAAAATTCTAATGAGTGGTCGATCAAGAAAGGTCAAAAAGTCTTTCTTTGTTTATCCAGACTGACCATATTTGCACATATATGATTGGTTAAAACTCTTAATTATATGCAATAAGGACGTATTGATATGATTATGAATACGTGATAATTCATTAGAAACACTAATTAATCAAATAGTTTGCTTAATTTGACATTAAAAATAAGGTGACCCATCTTTAATTATATGCAATAATAACATGATAATTCATTAGAAACACCAATTAATCAAATAGTTTGCTTAATTTGACATTGATAAATAAGGGTAACCCATCTTGAAGTCTTTTAAGTTATATTTGTATTACATTGTTATAACACCTTTCTAACTACCCTGATAGATTATATATTTATTTATACCAGTAAAAGGTTTATTTACCTATATATCTATATATATTACTAGCGAGTAAACTGGTATATAATAAATAAACAGATTGACAATGATATAACTTGATTGATTTATAGTAACCTGTAAACTGACTCCATAACATTTACACTTTAATAGCTAGCTTAACACTTAACTCAGGAAAATCATTAATCATATCTCACATAGATGATATCATTTTGCATTAGAATTTCTTAGTGCAGCATTCCTTTTATCTTCATATAGACCACACCCTTTTATATCCAAGTTAGACGGTACTAAGATCTTATGGTGACTAAAAATGTACAAGGTTGCCGGCAAAAAAAAAACGCGAAGAAAACTTCTGTTAAAATTACAAATTCTGTGACAAATATGATCATATTGCATTCCCAAGACGCGTTTCTAGTAAAATCAGTGCTCTTTGATTATGACTGGTATTGTATCTATGGAGATGTTACCACACTTGTAGCTAAGTTTCTGTCGCAAATAAAGCTCAGTAAGAATGCCTTTCCGGTGTGATGGAGTTCTTATCAATAGTGGTACGGGATCATTATTCACCTTATCTAAATAGCTGCATATATATAAGCAGCCAAATCCTAACAAGAACCATCCATGCACGCTGTCTTTTTCAGATTTACCTTGTTCTGTTGTTCTCTGTCATTCATTCATTCATTCATTAATTCATTTGTTCATTCATTCATTCATTCATTGTTTCCATGTATTGGACATTCTTTTTGAATCTATTTCATTCATTCATTCATTCATTCATTCATTCATTCATTTGTTCTTTGTTTCCATGTATTGGTCATTCTTTTTGAATCTATTTTATTCATCCATTCATTCATTCTTTGTTTCCATCTATTGAATTGGGAATTTTTTTGACCTTATTTAATTAAAATGCATTCATTCATTCATTGATTCTCTCTATTTTTTCCCAATAGTTGGAGAGTCTTATCTGTAATTTTTTTTTAAAAATGTCTGATTCCAAGTATTTAAAAAAAAATACTGGTATATGGTCTTGATTTTAAGTCTGGATAATATTTCTATATTTCAGATTGTGTGTACATAGAAAATAAAAGACCTGAAAATCCTTACTTCATTTGTGGTATTAAACATTTCCGATTGGTGAGTATTGTTGTTCAACTTTTCTTTCTGAAGAGAAGGATAGTTCTCATAGCAACATGAAAAAACGATAGTCCATGAGGTATTGTGAAACGGGAGAAGGCACTGTATGGCCTAGGGCGGCAACGGCTGCAGCGATTCTTGAAGTTGAGATTCGATTCTGTTTATTGCGATAATAATCACAATTCATTTATAAGATCAGGAATAGTTGCAGCCCTAGTGTGACTGGTGAAAAAGTTAAAAACAGTCTTTTTGCCCAAAATATGCCCACACAAGTTCATTTTTACAGTCAATTATTCGAACACCAACCTTACTGAATAAAAACTGTTTTTTGTTTACAGACAAAGCGAGATACTCTAGTCACAGATATTAAATGGTATTTTAGATTCTCCGAGGTTCCTTTCAGTGTTTATACTTTACTAGTCCAGGATCGAACTACCGAAAACAGTGAGTTATCTTTCCTTACTTACAATAACAGAATAATACAGAATCTTAGTTATTTCCCTTGTATTAATAAGTTTTTTTACTAAAATAACTTATATTGATACTAAAATGTTATAATATCTAGTAGACACAAAGTGTACAATGTTTCAGAGCCTTGAGTTATTGCCCTTGTGTCATTGAAACATATCACTATAGACAGTTTTTCACCGAACATGACCACTGCTTTCATTGAGACTCGTCTCAATACACCCTAACACTGAACAGAAGAGTTATTGCCCTTGTGTTAATAAAACTATTGAGTATTTGGTGTGTTATTTTTGCATGAAATAGGCACAAAGTTTACCATATTTCAACACACAGAATCTGAGTTATTGCCCTTGTCTTTACAACTATTGTGATATTGTATGTTATTGTAACATGATATAGAAGACTGTGTTTATCATTGATTTTTCCTCTCTTAGCTACTGACTATCTCACTGTCTCTATTCATTGTTATCAAAGCAGCTATTTCTTCTCATTTTCTACTTGAATTATTATCTTCATTAGGGGTTATTAGGTTAAAGGAACACTATCCGGATATCTGTATTGACATGGATATTGATAAACCCTCACAGTGGTTCATGAAAGATTCATTTTCTTTCATTTGTTTCTGGAATAACTTCACAATATCAAGCTATTACAAACTGTGTCTAATACTTTGACTGCAAGAGCCACCTTTCTTGTATCACTGAAATTTGCACATTCAGCTATTTGATTGGATTGTACGTTTGCAGCCAATCATAGCATGTGATTACAGACGCTGCTTTGCTTACAGTCTTTCTGTCAAGGTCTCTGATTGGTTGTATGTGCTAGTGTACAATCCAATAAAACCACTGCATTTAAATCGAATTGTCATTGATACAAGAAAGGTGACTATTAGACAAAGGGTCCGGGTATAAGACAAGGTTCGAAATACCTTAACATTGTGAAGATGGGCAAAAAACAAAGTTATTATCATTATGAAACTGCCTTGCATTCACGATTTGAGTCAATACTGCCACTCAACTGACAACAATTGACAGTGTCCTCAACCCACCTGAATTTAACTATCAGAACTTCGGGAATCAATAAGGATAAAGGGGAGATAAGTGATGTATAGTTGTCTATTGACGTATTGATAAATCAGATTCCATGTACAGTTTGATATTAACCTGATTGGCTATTTACCACAATCTCACTGCTACTCTAAGATAAAATGTGAGCAGACGGATTCAGATATTGAGCAGACGCATTCAGCTATTGAATGTGGAATTATCTCTATGATTGATATTTTTAAGCGATTGTCGTCTGCTAGGTATGTTTTGTGATTTTTTTGTCGTGTATTGTGATTGAATGATTTCTATTTTGTTGCATGTGACTTAAAGCTGAACTCAGTTAATTTTGAGCATCAGATTGTTGACGTTTGACACAGACGGCAAATGAAAAACCAATAATGTTATGGTACTGTCCAATTGCGAATCCATTTAGAATAGAAGACTGCAATAAATTATTTACACTGTTAAAAAGTGAAGACAATGTTTACATGAATTTAAGACAAAGATGCTGACACCGAACGTAAATCGAAAAATTTTATAGCTAACTTAGTAAGCGAACATCTAGAAGACTATACTGTATCAGTTTTCAAATCAGATGACTGAACATCTCCTATAATGAAGAGTTAAGTATTCGTGAAATTGTTCTCAACATGCGTTCATGTGGATCAATATCTATAAATAATAACTATATCGCTGCTGTTTAATATTATTACATGTCGTTTATTCCTAGTCAAACAGCAAGATATGAATTATAACTAGGTTTTTCGGGCGTGGGATTTAAAGTGGTAGCGTTATTTCATTGGTTGAAGGGGTAGGAGGTGAGGGGGGTCTTCTTTCTTTTATGAACCTCATTTGCTGAAAACTTTGATTGTCTGTAAAAAAACACAAGTCAATATTATGGAATATAACACACTTCTTTAATAAGGTTAGGCCCATAACATCTCAACACAATATACACGTGTCATCATCATATGTAATGGCAAGAGAATAAAACATAACAAAATATATACCAACAAGAAACAATATAGAGGTTAAGAGGGACAATAGTTAATATAGATATAAATAAAATAGACAATTGATTGTCTGATTTTCAATTTTTTTCACCATTTCTTTCTGTTTCAACTCGGCTTTATAATATGATAAAGATGATTGTAAATTATTATACTATATTTCTTTAAATCTTGAGTTTGTCTCCATTGAAAGGTTTGTTGCATATTGTCATAATTTTGTGTCATATTGTTACAACTTATTTTAAAATTCAAACTTTGCTGTGTAAGTTTGGTACCAGCTGGTAGATAATTGAATCAGTCGACTGTAAAATTAAAAACTATAATTTTGACATGTTCACAACATGCTTGTGTTATAGTAACACCTGTAGGCTTATTGCTGTTGCGTCAAATTTATCCCCACTGCGCAGTTGTATGGCTTAATTAGACAAATAGGCAGCCCCATTGCCAGGAATGAATTGGTGCTGAGGCTTAGATTTTGCACTTTTCAGATGATTTTGTACAAAGAAGAAGGTTTTGCTGGGGCTTAATTCTCACTTGCTGTGGCCCAGCCACCACAGACCCCACCCTAACAACATGACTGAAAATGAGGAGTAGAAAAGAAGGGCGTAAAAGTCAATTAAAATATTTTGACAGTAGTTTCCAACAGCTTCCAAGAAGCATAACGAACTTAAATACCTTTGTAATGTTTATAAATATTTTTGGCGTTTAAGAAATAACGACTGGATTCCTTTAGTTAAAACTGTCAGATATGTTAAAGGCCACATTTCTATAGATTTTGGTATTTAGTGTGCACAAATTTGAGCAAAAATTTTTTTTCGACCTACATGAAAAGCAGAATGTCCCTTTAAAATTCTGATTCTGATTTGAGACCTATAGAGTAGATAAGATTTTTCTAAAACCTTCCACAGTAGAAATTTGAAAACAAGTTGTCTTGAACCTTATTGAGTAGAAGATGATATAGTTATAATGAAAGCTGATCAATGTCTGGCCTAGTCTTTCTAATCAGATTGTCTGGAGAGAGGTCATGATTCATAGTGAGTAATAGCACTCTTAAATAGAGTTATCTCTCTTTCCTGTTCTTCTTGGTCAAAGGAAAAGAGGCAACAGTCAAGCACTGGCCGAGTTCCTTCTTTTGCCGTCACAAGTTTTATTGGGAACTGAAACTCTTTGATTTAATGATCCATAAAATCATGATAACTAGTTCAGGTGCCTTTAATGGATAAATAATTGTTGATATATAGTTTGCTCCATTTCCTACTATACTGTGGTATTTTTATTAGATGCGCTAGTAATGTATAGTACAAGGAAGATATCATATTGCACAAGTATTGCTGTGGTATAATAGCTAAACTTGGTATCCTTGTCAGACAGTCCACCTAGTAAATTCCTTTTTTGGTGTACAACAATTTGGCCTCCCTTACCAAAGAGTTAACAGCTTATAATGTGTATTTGGTATTCACGTATAAAAAAGCTAGATAGTGTGTGTTCTTTTAAATGTGATCGTTACATGTACAAAGAAGACACCATATTGCACGTGTCTTGCTGTGGTATAATAACTTTTATCACTTAATAGCTCAATCATCTCTTTCAGAGAGTCCACAATGTTTTTTATTGAATATGCTAGTAATATGTACAAGGAACACACCATATTGTACGAGTCGTGGTGTGGTATTATAACTCAAACACGACACTGAACACAGTTAATAGATTTTTATACCCTGTTCTACAACTCATCAACTTCAGCTTTTAATCTAATTTCTTTCTCCTTCGCTCTTCTATAGTTCATCATTCTATTTTGATAATGTCTTTTATTGGTGATAGAGGTTGAAAACCAATACTGGGTTGACTCTCGAAACCACGGTTATTGGCATCCAAATATTTTTATTTTTACCTTGAAGGATTTTAACTCAGAGCACTAATCTGCCAAACTGTTGAAAATCCAACTTGTTACTTACCGAGCTATTCCTTTGTAGTTGATGAAATGAAATGAAGTGTTACATTGTCTCAAAATTGCACCCGGGTACTAAGGTTAGGCAACAGACTTCTAACTGTCAATGGATTTTTAATATGCAGAGCCTATTTTTGTTTGAGTCTTGGTTGATGACAGACACTCTTTTCAGGCCTGCAACCTACGGGGAAAAATTCAGAAGTACTAACTCAATTTATGCCCGAATTGATATTGTTTATGCAAATTATAGAGTAAAATGCTCTATTGTAGCATCAGAAAGTGTCAGAACACCTTGCCATGCAGGTTATAATGCCTCTATTCCATAAAGATCTGTTTTATTTTAAAACCTCAATAAATCTAGGAGAATAAAGTTAAATGTATTAAAATCGTGTTTATGTTAAAAACAAATGGTACTCGTGATGAAATCTGATTGAAAGAATGGTATGATATTAAAGTGATACCACGTCTTGGAATAAACATAAAATTTAAGTTCTGGAAAAGGTCAATATTAGTCTATATTCATCAGTCAACTTACCTGGTGTCATAAAGTTACAACAGAATCCCTGTAAAATCTGTAAAATCTGTAAAATCTAGAAAATTGGAAAATTCATAAAACTAAGTAATTATTGAAAAACAATTAATCTTAATATTAAGCGTTTTTCAATAGTTAATTGCATATTTATGGATAATTATTAAGTTTTTTGGATTTATCGGATTATATAAGGATCCTGTTATGTTATTTATGACATCAGGTATATCTACTGGCTCTTATTGGCCAAGATTAAAA
>NW_008707309.1:216759-218427 GCF_000327385.1 Lottia gigantea
CTTTAATAGCTAGCTTAACACTTAACTCAGGAAAATCATTAATCATATCTCACATAGATGATATCATTTTGCATTAGAATTTCTTAGTACAGCATTCCTTTTATCTTCATATAGACCACACCNCTTTTATATCCAAGTTAGACGGTACTAAGATCTTATGGTGACTAAAAATGTACAAGGTTGCCGGCAAAAAAAAAACGCGAAGAAAACTTCTGTTAAAATTACAAATTCTGTGACAAATATGATCATATTGCGTTCCCAAGATGCGTTTCTAGTAAAATCAGTGCTCTTTGATTATGACTGGTATTGTATCTATGGAGATGTTACCACACGTGTAGCTAAGTTTCTGTCGCAAATAAAGCTCAGTAAGAATGCCTTTCCGGTGTGATGGAGTTCTTATCAATAGTGGTACGGGATCATTATTCACCTTATCTAAATAGCTGCATATATATAAGCAGCCAAATCCTAACAAGAACCATCCATGCATGCTGTCTTTTTCAGATTTACCTTGTTCTGTTGTTCTCTGTCATTCATTCATTCATTCATTCATTCATTCATTCATTCATTCATTCATTCATTCATTCATTCATTCATTTGTTCATTCATTCATTGTTTCCATGTATTGGACATTCTTTTTGAATCTGTTTTATTCATCCATTCATTCATTCTTTGTTTCCATCTATTGAATCGGGAATTTTTTTGACCTTATTTAATTAAAATGCATTCATTCATTCATTGATTCTCTCTATTTTTTCCCAATAGTTGGAGAGTCTTATCTGTAATTTTTTTTTAAAAATGTCTGATTCCAAGTATTTAAAAAAAAATACTGGTATATGGTCTTGATTTTAAGTCTGGATAATATTTCTATATTTCAGATTGTGTGTACATAGAAAATAAAAGACCTGAAAATCCTTACTTCATTTGTGGTATTAAACATTTCCGATTGGTGAGTATTGTTGTTCAACTTTTCTTTCTGAAGAGAAGGATAGTTCTCATAGCAACATGAAAAAACGATAGTCCATGAGGTATTGTGAAACGGGAGAAGGCACTGTATGGCCTAGGGCGGCAACGGCTGCAGCGATTCTTGAAGTTGAGATTCGATTCTGTTTATTGCGATAATAATCACAATTCATTTATAAGATCAGGAATAGTTGCAGCCCTAGTGTGACTGGTGAAAAAGTTAAAAACAGTCTTTTTGCCCAAAATATGCCCACACAAGTTCATTTTTACAGTCAATTATTCGAACACCAACCTTACTGAATAAAAACTGTTTTTTGTTTACAGACAAAGCGAGATACTCTAGTCACAGATATTAAATGGTATTTTAGATTCTCCGAGGTTCCTTTCAGTGTTTATACTTTACTAGTCCAGGATCGAACTACCGAAAACAGTGAGTTATCTTTCCTTACTTACAATAACAGAATAATACAGAATCTTAGTTATTTCCCTTGTATTAATAAGTTTTTTTACTAAAATAACTTATATTGATACTAAAATGTTATAATATCTAGTAGACACAAAGTGTACAATGTTTCAGAGCCTTGAGTTATTGCCCTTGTGTCATTGAAACATATCACTATAGACAGTTTTTCACCGAACATGACCACTGCTTTCATTGAGACTCGTCTCAATACACCCTAACACTGAACAGAAGAGTTATGCCCTGTG
>NW_008707309.1:218477-230706 GCF_000327385.1 Lottia gigantea
AGAATGGTCAATATGAGTATATATTCATCAGTTAACTTACCTGGTGTCATAAAGTTACAACAGAATCCCTGTAAAATCTAGAAAATTGGAAAATTCATAAAACTAAGTAATTATTGAAAAACAATTAATCTTAATATTAAGCGTTTTTCAATAGTTAATTGCATATTTATGGATAATTACTAAGTTTTTTGGATTTATCGGATTATATAAGGATCCTGTTATGTTATTTATGACATCAGGTATATCTACTGGCTCTTATTGGCCAAGATTAAAATTGTTAAATTTTATGTTCATTCTAAGATGTGGTATTCCTTTAACATATGGGGAAGGCTGTTAAAATAAAATGAAATAAAATGAAATGATGTATGTAAGAGTGAAATTCAAAATGAGTCTCATTGGTGCGTATTCTCCTTTAGATAAAAATCAGAGATTAAATGGTAATGATTTAGCATGTAGATAGAATCATTGAGAATTTTAGTTGTTATTCAAACAGCGGTTTCTTTCTTTCTATAAAATATAACCAAACATTAGATTTAAAATTCAAATAAGATAGCTTAAATGTAATATAAATGTGTGAAAGAATGTAAAAATAAGAGGAAAAGATCTGATACAGTTAAATAGAAAATGTTTACATTAAAAATAAACAGTGGATTTCTAACACATCCTCTATTTACATGGTGTTTATACATCACTGCTGCACCGGGCAGAAAAACACACGCACTGTTCTCCATGCAGATTTTATTTCTTCGTATTCAAATTTGAGTATTAGTTGATTTGAAGTTATGTTATTGGAACAGTATTATCCTTATGTTAACATTGTCAGGCTATTACGAACATCAATACCTTGACTGCAATAGCCACCTTTCTTGTGTGACAGAAAATCTGTTAGCCGTAATATGAACAATCTTTCTGTTGAGGGCTTTGGTTGGCTGTATTCGCTGGAGTACAAACCAATCAAATCACTGCAAGTTAGTAATAACTTGACATTGTGAAGATGAAGTTAGTAATAAATTGACATTGTGAAGATGAAGTATGTAATAGCTTGATATTGTGAGATGAAGTTAGTAATAAATTGACATTGTGAAGATGAAGTTAGTAATAAATTGACATTGTGAAGATGTAGTTAGTAATAAATTGACATTGTGAAGATGAAGTTGGTAATAGCTTGACATTGTGAAGATGAAGTTAGTAATAAATTGACATTGTGAAGATGAAGTTAGTAATAGCTTGACATTGTGAAGATGAAGTTAGTAATAAATTGACATTGTGAAGATGAAGTTAGTAATAAATTGACATTGTGAAGATGAAGTTAGTAATAAATTGACATTGTGAAGATGAAGTTAGTAATAGCTTGACATTGTGAAGATGAAGTTAGTAATAAATTGACATTGTGAAGATGAAGTTTGTAATAGCTTGACATTGTGAAGATGAAGTAAGTAATAACTTGACATTGTGAAGATGAAGTTAGTAATAAATTGACATTGTGAAGATGAAGTAAGTAATAAATTGACATTGTGAAGATGAAGTTAGTAATAGCTTGACATTGTGAAGATGAAGTTTGTAATAGCTTGACATTGTGAAGATGAAGTTTGTAATAACTAGACATTGTGAAGATGAAGTTAGTAATAGCTTGACATTGTGAAGATGAAGTTAGTAATAGCTTGACATTGTGAAGATGAAGTTTGTAATAGCTTGACATTGTGAAGATGTTTTATCTCATGCAAAGTAGTAATGGATTGCTTTCTGACAATCAAAATAAAGTAGCAATGTAAGCGTTGATTTTAAACTTGCGTGTTTGAGTTGTTTTACGCTAAATACTAGATAATTAAAAGCAATAGTATTTGAATTGTTGTAGAAATCAAAATGGCCGCCTTTGGCATCTGCTAATGGGAGTATTAGTTATATTGATTAGTGAGGGTACAAAATGTCAGGAAGAAAACCACATATTGATAGCTACTAATACAGCCTCGAGTCATACAGCTTAATACATCCGACATCCAATCTATTCTAGTTATAAACTCTGTCGACACTGGCAGATTGTTTCGTGCCGACCTCGCGAGCCGCTGGAAACGATATTCCACCTTGTGTTGATAGTGAGTGCTTATTGATTGTTAATCTGCTTACAATGGTAGCAAGGCAAACAGTTCAACAGACTGGTGAATAGTTCCAAATCTCCTCAAAATCTCCCATCTAATAACGCTTGAAACACTCAGCTATTTATTTTACACTAACTTCACTCTACATCAATAATATCCTTTGATAACGCCATCTTTTACACGAATGACCATCTTTATAAGGCTTTAAATTCCCATATTCAAAGTTAGTGTTTAATGAAGTAACCAACATTAAAGGAGATTGTGTTTTTGCAGAATTTTATAGGGAATCATCATTTAACGTATTGATATGGATTAAAACTGCGTAATAAAGCAAGCATTTATACGAAAGACCATCTTTAAAAGGCAAAAACTTCATGATTTTGAACGGCAATATATTTTACTGACTTTTAGTGTATTTTGAAATAAGATTTGTTTTTGTCAAACCTCTTTAGAACTGATGATATAGAATAATATTGTGTAATACATAATAACACCATTTAGTCAAATGACCAACTGTAGAGGGCAATAACTTAAGAATAACTTAGAGATATGTTTTTGCTGAAAATTAAACGTTTGCTGAATTTTGGTAAAAAATCTTTGCATATAAGATGGTATGGAATAATATTCAGTAGTTATGCCACCATTTGCAGGAATATCCAACATTACAGGACAGTAGAAAATAATTTCATGGTATTTTCACTGCAATTTAGTGTTTAGTAATTGCAATAGGAACTTGTCCCTTGTAAATTTACTCCTTGCAGATTTAAATTTACATTGTTCTATATTAGCTAATAATGTTTATTTGAGTTTGACAACTTGGCAACCCTTTGAGTCCACTGAATTAACAATGCTTATTTGATAATTTCCTTTGTTAATTCTGCATCACTTAGTTTTAGTTGGTCTACTAATTACCCTTCGGAGAGTCCACATTGTTAATGATACTGTATACTATACCATTAGTGTTTGATTATTGATGGAATCTGTAGCGTTGGGTCAATGATATAAGAGAAAGACTGAATCCATTATGAAGCGTGTGATTATAGCGGAAAGTGATTTATTTACTACTAGGCTTTCAGACATTCTCGTTATACCTTGTAACAAATAGTCAATAAATACTGGTTAATCTTTCTATTATCTAGACTTGATTGTCCTGTCTGTTTCTTTCGAGTAAAGATAGAAATTTGTCCATCATGGCAGGCCCATAGCCAGACTTGATTGTTTGGGGGCCAGGTAATATATTTGGAGGGGCAATAGTGAATGGTGTTTAGTTGCAGTAATGGAATTGGTCTGTTGTCTGTATTCTCGTGGTTAAGAGTAATATAATGTCCATATTCTTAACCAATGCTTGAAAATGGCCTCTTTTTTTGGAGTTTGAGTCTTACTGCTTCTCTCTACTCCTTCTGTACTGTGCTATTTCAAATATTATATTTTAATGATAGACTAGATCCCTTGACCAAATAATCTTGGGATTAAAATTTGGCGTATTTGTCAAATGTCTGGAATTTTACATTACTTTGATGAAATTGATCGTTAGACATTTTGAATACTGTCAAGTACTTTGGTACTAGTGAACTACATGGTTACTAAGGAAACTACTGGGTTGCTATTGAACTACCGGGTTACTAGCGTAACTACCGGGTTACTAGTGAACTACTGGGTTACTAAGGTAACCACTGGGTTACTAGGGTAACTACTTGGTTACTAGTGTAACTACCGGGTTACTAGTGGGTTACTAGGGTAACTACTTGGTTACTAGTGTAACTACTGGGTTACTGGGGTAACTACTTGGTTACTAGGGTAACTACTGGTTTACTAGCTAACTACTTGTTTACTAGTGGGTTACTAGTTAACTACTGGGTTACTAGCGTAACTACTTGGTTACTAGGGTAACTACTTGGTTACTAGGGTAAATAATTGGTTACTAGGGTAACTAACAAGTACAAAACGGGACACTGAAGACTTCTCTTGCTTCAAATTTAAGATAAAAGTTCAAAAAAGTTTAAATGAAAACACAAAAAGATATTTGCCAAAACAAAATTAACAAAGTAATCCAAGTTGAAACGGGTCGTTTTAAGTTGGGAAAGGCGAATATTATCGTTGATCTCTTCAGTAATTCTTTGTCACACATGTCTTAGTTATCCAGTCTTTAGAAATTTGCTGTGTGAACTTGTTTTGTAGGGTGTATTAAGAAAATCTCAGTTAGAACTTGTTTTGAGTTGTTGTATTTGAATAAATCAGGAAGACAAATCACTGGTTGTGTAAACAAGACATGTTAGTAAAGAGTTTGGCACTTGATAAAGGTGACGAAGAATTTGACAATAGCTAACCTCCCATACGATGTTTGCCGACCGTGTTCGCGTCGTGAAGTAGAAAGGAAGACATTTTTTTAAGACACATTAGGAGTTGAAATGTAAATTGTTACAAGAAAAGGGCAAAAACTTAAAAAGGTTAACACAATGGTTCATACTTTATTTATCCTTTTGTTTTTGTTTTTGAGTTAGAAACTTTGATTTTGTAAAAACTCGGTGTTTAAATTTTGTGGTTATTGTTTTGTGGTTTCCAATTTTAAATTTTGTTTGTGTGGTTTTAATATGAATTTGGGTTAATCAGATGTGGGTCAGTGATTAGGTTATAGAAATTCCAACTTAGATTTTAGTGTTTCAGTCATCTGATTGGTCAATGGTTTTCTAAACACTTGATGATTTTCTTTCCTAATTCTATTGAGATTTATATACATAGTCTTGATAAGTTTTAGATTTGAAGGACACTTAGAAGTGAGGAGTACAAATCACACGACAATATTATAAAATAAACACACTTCTTTGAAGTGATACTACGTCTTAGAATGAACATAAAATTTAAGTTCTGGAAAAGGTCAATATTAGTCTATATTCATCAGTTAACTTACCTGGTGTCATAAAGTTACAACAGAATCCCTGTAAAATCTGGAAAATTGGAAAATTCATAAAACTAAGTAATTATTGAAAAACAATTAATCTTAATATTAAGCGTTTTTCAATAGTTAATTGCATATTTATGGATAATTACTAAGTTTTTTAGATTTATTGGATTATATAAGGATCCTGTTATGTTATTTATGACACCAGGTATATCTACTGAGAATATATGCTCTTATTGATCAAGTTTAAAATTCTTTAATTTTATGTTAATTCTAAGACATAGTATCACTTTAATATAATTATTAATCACATTGTATATTGTGTAGAAATGTTAAATGTTTAATAATTAATTGTATTAAAGAAGTGTGTTTATTCTATAATATTGTTTTGTGTTTGTGATTTGATATGTTTTGGTGTGTTCACTTTATAATGTTATGTAACTTGGCTTTTAATTATGTAAAATAAATAAAAAAATAACAGATCTAATATTTGATGAACTCAGTCAGCTGTTACTATGATTATAGATGTCATTCATGCTCACTCTTTCAGAACACCTGATTTTATTTTGTGTCACTGTTAATTACTGACTGGTGTTTAATTGGCAAAGCGAAGTAAGAAATCACTGCTCCTTCACTACTCCATAAATATCCTTGTTATTCAACTATCAAATATCACTCTCTCATTAAATAGATTGTGATAAGGTTTTTAAAAAAAAATTTATATGTATCATAACATCAATTTGCATCATTCCACTTTTCAATTAAATATTTGTGTTTGATGACGTCACGAATCATGAACTTGGGCCTTTTTACAAATTAAAATACTCCTGTATCTCTACTCCAAAAAACACCTCGTTATTCAACTAGCGGGCAATATCACTCTTCCATTAAAAGATTGTAACAAGGTTTTTTAAAATTTGTATATGTATCAGGAACACTGATAGCATTAATTTGCATCATTCCAATTTTCAATCAGACATCTGTGGTACTTAACTAAGTGTTTTGTGACGTCATTAATCGCGAATGGCCTTATGTAATACAACATATTTTATGATAAGTGATTGCAGGAACCAGACGTCTGATTGAAAATTGGAATGGCACAAATTGATGCTATCAGTCTCCCCGATACACATAGAAATTTAAAACCTTTTTACAATGCCTATAACTGGAATTTTTAAATCAACGACACTATTTAAGTTCTTAATAGTTGGTTAACCCCCTTGCATTCGAAACTTGAGGGAGTTTATCTCTTCCTAATACATTATTTACTGCTGAAACAATCCCTTTAATGTGATTAGTGTGCAATTAATATCGCTTGTTTTTTGGAGAATCTTCTCCAAAAAATATCTAAGTCAATTAATAGTAGGTTATCCCCCTTGCAATCGTAACTTGAGGGAGTTTAACTCTTCCTAATACTATTAGATAAGCCTCATATACTAATTATCAGTTTCTACACATTACAACCTCTTGATAGCTATCTTAATCATTATACGCTACACTGATTATAGCTGATAAAACTGGTGTCAAAGGTCAGATACGAAACTGTGGCTTAAGTCAATAATGGAGAACAGCTCTGTATATTTGTCCTCAATCTAGTGTGGATGCCATTTTGAACTGTATTGTATGGTGAATATCTAATGTGTAAAAGTCTGCCATTGTGTAAATTCAAACTCTCAAAAAAACTGTTTTGGCTTGTATCCGATACGCATTGTGGATGAATTAGCAAGCAGCTGTCTTCTGGAGTATGTTTAAGGCATGTAGCGATGGTTTTTGGTGAAATCTTTGTGTGAATCTGGTGTAAAATCAATGATGAGATGTACTGAGAGCTAGCAGACTATCTTTAAGTGATTTAAGTAACCAGCATACATTACATTCTTGTGTTGCTCAAAAACAGAAATTTGTTGGATTTTTGATGACCAAAATGTAAAAAATGAGTGGATTTTCATTATGGAGGTTAAACCAGACCCTAATAATGAGTTGAAAGGAAAGGAAAAGCAGACATAAACCTGTGAATCTAGGTCAGTGAGTTGTCAGTATTTCGTTTGATATCCTAGAGAGTTTAGCAGTGAACAATAGCCTGCTGTGAGACTCTATTAATAGGCTTTAAGACACCAAGTTTTTAATCACCCCTGGGGGCTCCATTTGTTAGTTATAGGGGTCGTATTACTCCCTAGGGCTAGATCACTGATAGGTATTGGTTTAACACTTTTAGTTGATACACAAATAATCTCTCTTAATGATATAGGTGATCTCCTCAACTTCTTTCTGTAAGGCAGTCAAATTTAAATACGTCTTGTTGTTTGTATGAGACACTTAATAATCTTTATAGGTGAAATAATATCTCTTGTAAGAATTTATTTCATCTCCTTTTTGATGTCTGTGGTAAAGTATTCCACAAAAAAAGACCAGAGTAGGATATTACCATCATCTCAACAACCATTTAAGCCAAATAGTGGCATTGTAATCTGGTAATGTCAGATCCTGGCAAATGAGAAACCATAGAAATTAGACAGGAGAACAAAATATTGTCAAAAGCGATTACTGCCCTTATAAATAGATAGGTGACAATGTGCAGTCAGTTGAAGTTTTAGAATCTTGACCTCATTCTCATTTGCTTGGTAACGTTGACTGACTGTGATCAGGGGTTCTAATCATGGTCAGAGCGTGGACTTTGAATAAGTCATCTTTCCTCATTCTTACAGTCAACCCAGCTGTAAATGGGTACTGAATAAGTCATCTTTCCTCATTATTCCAGTCAACCCAGATGTAATGGGTACTGAATAAGTCATCTTTCCTCATTATTCCAGTCGACCCAGCTGTAAATGGGTACTGAATAAGTCATCTTTCCTCATTATTCCAGTCAACCCAGCTGTAAATGGGTACTGAATAAGTCATCTTTCCTCATTATTCCAGTCTACCCAGCTGTAAATGGGTACTGAATAAGTCATCTTTCCTCATTATTCCAGTCGACCCAGCTGTAAATGGGTACTGAATAAGTCATCTTTCCTCATTATTCCAGTCTACCCAGCTGTAAATGGGTACTGAATAAGTCATCTTTCCTCATTATTCCAGTCGACCCAGCTGTAAATGGGTACTGAATAAGTCATCTTTCCTCATTATTACAGTCAACCCAGCTGTAAATGGGTACTGAATAAGTCATCTTTCCTCATTATTCCAGTCTACCCAGCTGTAAATGGGTACTGAATAAGTCATCTTTCCTCATTATTACAGTCAACCCAGCTGTAAATGGGTACTGAATAAGTCATCTTTCCTCATTATTCCAGTCTACCCAGCTGTAAATGGGTACTGAATAAGTCATCTTTCCTCATTATTCCAGTCAACCCAGCTGTAAATGGGTACTGAATAAGTCATCTTTCCTCATTATTCCAGTCAACCCAGCTATAAATGGGTACTTAATAAGTCATCTTTCCTCATTATTCCAATCAACCCGGCTATAAATTGGTGCTGATAATCCTTGAAATACTTATGTTGAGAATAGAACTAAGTACATGTAGGCAGAATCCTGGAATACCATTTCAATATTTAAATACAGGAGATAACTGATACACCAAGTAAGGAATTTGACCTGATACAGATTAGTGTATATAAATATACTATGTCTATAATTATGAAGAAGTTTATAAACATTAGGGTCAATGATAAGAACAGAGTCTATATTATACTGTATGATAACACTATACACAGGTCAAGAAAGTGAAAGTAGAGTAATATTGTTTAACATAAACACTGATTATTAGACCAAGTTATACTTATCACTAATAAACATACTTCCTACACCCTTAATACTGGTATATATTATACATACATCTTGTATCAATACAGTAGAAACTAGAAGCCAAACTAGAAACTGTGAGCCGCAGTGGCTTAGTAAGTTACATGCTTGTCCGCTAATCTGCAAGTCCAAGCCTGCCTGTCAGTGATGCAGGTAAGAGGGGCTGACATGGAGAAAGAAAGCATCTGGTTGTTCAGATGCGACAATAAACCTGAGGCCCTGTGTGCTACAGACTGTGCATGTTACACACAGCGACAGTTGGAAATGGAAAAAGAGCAGACTAATTCCACTGTCCTGGCATAATTTCCCTCATTGCACCCTACCTGCCTGTCTTTATTAGCCCACATGGTGCTGAAAAGTAGAACGTAAAACTAGATTCATTTCATCAATTCAGTAGAACAAGTAGGGGTAGAGATTAGAGAATTTATGAATCTAGTGTGAACCCATGGCCTGTCTATTCCTTTCATCTAGTTTCTACTAGTATAGATAATTAAATATGGCACACTGCCTCATTTATTCTCTAGTACTGTATCTATCTATAATTTTGCACCATACACTGCACTACAGCATGTTTATTTGTCCATTGACACCCTAATAAATAACAGTATAGTAATAATTAATAATGTTCTTCAGCTAGTTTTGATTTATATTGTCAGAATAGTAGATAATAATAGTACATACTACTATATTAGGACTAATTTAGAATATTGTTACTTTCTGAAGTATATTAATCAGTGTTTAATTTATCCTGTACTGTACTCGGCATCGATCTGGTACCTCGTCACTTTGTATTTTTACAGACTACAGTAGGTAACGATTATAAAAATATACCTATGCCAGTTTTGATTTATATTGACAGAATAGTAGGTAATGATATTGGACTATTTTGATTTACTGTTAATCTCTGAAGTAGATTTAACTGTAATTAATTAATCCTGGACAGTATTCAATATCAATATCTGTAACTAGACAGTTTGAATCTTCATACCATTATGAATAAAAATGTACCTCAATCAGTTTTGTCCTAAATTGACAGAATAGTAGATAATAATTTTACCTACTACTATATTACTTGTGACCTAGGCCAGTGCTTCTATAAGAGAGTTTCTCTTATAAAACCTAATACTATATTAGAATTATTTTGTTACTTTTTGAAATTGATCAGTGTTTAATTAATCCTGTTCTGTACTCGGCATTGATCTGCAACCTCCTCACTTTGTACCGTTACAGTTTATAGTATTATAATGATTAAAATGTACCACAAGGTTTGATTTCTATTTACAGAATAGTGGATATAAGATATATTGGGACTTCTTTGATTAACTGTTACTAGATATTACTAGAGTATATTGATCTGTGTTTAATTAATTAGTTGTTTACAGTATATTCCACATTGATCTACCTTATCTGATCAATTTACACCCTAATAGACTACAGGAGGGTACCGATTATAAAAATATACCTCAGTCAGTGTTGACCTCTATTGACAGAATAATAGATAATAATAGTACTATAACTTTGATTGACTGTTATAATAGATTGATTGGTAATAATGATCAATTATTATACATTGTATCACAACTAGGCCATTATAGTACATAATATAGGTCACAAATTGTAAACTACTATTAGATATAGATAACAAAGTTTTGATATTGAAACCCCCAAGGATGGAATCTATTCTCTAAACCAGGTCTTTATAAAAATACATAGACTCATAGGAAATAATTACTATCAATTGTTATACATTGTGTCACTTTATGTAGGTTAAATAATATAGTATTTAATATAGGTCTGTTTATACAGTAATAGAATTTTCCAAGGGTTGAATTTACTTTTAAAAGTGTATCAGCCATGTCCTCCCTCACACCCAAATCAAGTGCTCTGATAAATAAGAAAATTATGAAAAGTTTTAGGAAGGATTTACATTCAGACACAACTTATTATGAATTTGATCTTTTATTGTTAACTTTCCCACGATAATCTGATATAAATACATTAATTCACTACATTTTTAACTTTAATATTCATTAAAGGGACAAGTGCACCATTTTTTGACCAATCATACTTCATTCTCAGAAACGGGAATTATTTAGCTAAGATGAACAGTAATAGTGTTCACAGCTCTCTGTTGAAATTTGAGCTTTCAAATCCATGTGTGTCCAGAATTATCTGCTTTTGAAATGACTGGTCATTTTAAGATACTCTGTAATATATAGAAAATATATAAATAGAAATTGTGAAGAATTATGTAATTTTTGGAAATATTTCTAGTACTTCTGAAGACTATTTACATATATTCAAGACTAAAATCAATCCCCAAATGGTGCACTTGTCCCTTTAAGGCAATAGTAACTTGAATTTTATTCATTCCTCTGTATGATTTATTCTGTCTGTCTATTTCTAGATACAGGTTGTCATATAGTGTTTATTTTATTCATTCTTCTGTATTATTTATTCTGTCTGTCTATTTCTAGATACAGGTTTTGATATAGTGTTTATTTTATTCATTCTTCTGTATTATTTATTCTGTCTGTCTATTTGTAGATACAGGTTTTGATATAGTGTTTATTTTATTCATTCCTCTGTATAATTTATTCTGTCTGTCTATTTCTAGATACAGGTTGTGATATAGTGTTTATTTTATTCATTCCTCTGTATAATTTATTCTGTCTGTCTATTTGTAGATACAGGTTTTGATATAGTGTTTATTTTATTCATTCCTCTGTATAATTTATTCTGTCTGTCTATTTGTAGATACAGGTTTTGATGTAGTGTTTATTTTATTCATTCCTCTGTATAATTTATTCTGTCTGTCTATTTGTAGATACAGGTTTTGATATAGTGTTTATTTTATTCATTCCTTTGTATAATTTATTCTGTCTGTCTATTTCTAGATACAGGTTTTGATATAGTGTTTATTTTATTCATTCCTCTGTATAATTTATTCTGTCTGTCTATTTGTAGATACAGGTTGTGATGTAGTGTTTATTTTATTCATTCCTTTGTATAATTTATTCTGTCTGTCTATTTGTAGATACAGGTTGTGATGTAGTGTTTATTTTATTCATTCCTCTGTATAATTTATTCTGTCTGTCTATTTGTAGATACAGGTTTTGATATAGTGTTTATTTTATTCATTCCTCTGTATAATTTATTCTGTCTGTCTATTTGTAGATACAGGTTTTGATATAGTGTTTATTTTATTCATTCCTCTGTATAATTTATTCTGTCTGTCTATTTGTAGATACAGGTTTTGATATAGTGTTTATTTTATTCATTCCTCTGTATAATTTATTCTGTCTGTCTATTTGTAGATACAGGTTGTGATATAGCGTTGACTGATCCAAATATAAAATCCAGGGAATTATTTATATCGGATGCGTCTGACACCTATCCTGTTACCTCGTTAAGGTAAGATCATCATTTCTCTTCAAATGT
>NW_008707309.1:230756-238750 GCF_000327385.1 Lottia gigantea
CTTTTGAAATGACTGGTCATTTTAAGATACTCTGTAATATATAGAAAATATATAAATAGAAATTGTGAAGAATTATGTAATTTTTGGAAATATTTCTAGTACTTCTGAAGACTATTTACATATATTCAAGACTAAAATCAATCCCCAAATGGTGCACTTGTCCCTTTAAGGCAATAGTAACTTGAATTTTATTCATTCCTCTGTATGATTTATTCTGTCTGTCTATTTCTAGATACAGGTTGTCATATAGTGTTTATTTTATTCATTCTTCTGTATTATTTATTCTGTCTGTCTATTTCTAGATACAGGTTTTGATATAGTGTTTATTTTATTCATTCTTCTGTATTATTTATTCTGTCTGTCTATTTGTAGATACAGGTTTTGATATAGTGTTTATTTTATTCATTCCTCTGTATGATTTATTCTGTCTGTCTATTTCTAGATACAGGTTTTGATATAGTGTTTATTTTATTCATTCTTCTGTATAATTTATTCTGTCTGTCTATTTGTAGATACAGGTTTTGATATAGTGTTTATTTTATTCATTCCTCTGTATAATTTATTCTGTCTGTCTATTTGTAGATACAGGTTTTGATATAGTGTTTATTTTATTCATTCCTCTGTATAATTTATTCTGTCTGTCTATTTGTAGATACAGGTTGTGATATAGCGTTGACTGATCCGAATATAAAATCCAGGGAATTATTTATATCGGATGCGTCTGACACCTATCCTGTCACCTCGTTAAGGTAAGATCATCATTTTCTCTTTCAAATATTTTATTCAAGACCAAGGTCTATTCAATCAGTCTGTGTTTACTGTTTTTAATCGAGTATCTATTCAGACATACTTATAGCTGGTCACCTCTTGATTAACAGATCCACCAAATAAACTTAAAAATCATTCAATCTTTTAGTTGAGGGGTGCGGTGAATCAGTGAGTGAATGCTTGCTTTCTAACCTAAGGATCCTGGCCCTATACTCTTAAAACGATCTTAGCTCTAGGATGTCCTAGGTTCTCATCTTCTAACATTGATTCTAAGACATGCTAGTGCTAAGATCGTTTCGAGAATACAGGGCCAGAGCTCAATCTGAACATGGCTCATGATTTACATTCAGAGTTTGTATTTTCTTTATCAGTATATAGGATGTAGAGGCTGAAATGGAAAAATTATTTAGATCAATAAACTGAAGCCTTCTGTGCTACAGATTGCTTGCCTTAAAGATCCTGTTTCAGTTCGAATTATTCTAAAAACTGAACTGGACAAATTTAGCATTTCTTAGAGAGTTCACATACTAAATTATTTATTTTACAAAAATATGAAAAGCCTTCAATTTGAAATTGTAATGATTTATATTACAGAGGTAAATGTACTGTGATTCATTATCAAGATATTTATAGAGCTCGTACCTTCAAGGCGGCCCCAGATACGTATTTCTATGTTTTAAGTTATAGTCCAGAAAGCAAGAGGCTGGCGAATACACAGGGAGAGATTCGGGTAGGCGGTAGCCATCAGGTAATGTCGTTTTTACACAAATAACCTATTTCACTTTTATAGATATTAGATTTAGTTTCATTATCCAATACAACTACTTTATTTTTTAAACTTGGATTTTATGTTAGTTTAGTTTTCGAGGATAAGACCCTAGGTAAATGGGCATAGCTAAATACTTTATATCTAGAAAAAGGTCATAGAAAATATCTGGTCACAAATTTAGACCTCCTGTCAGACAGGACTGGTAATAGTACTTACCAAGTCTAAAGCTCTAAAAGCAAAGGTCAGTTACAGGTCAGTGATAGAAAGAGTTCTATTCTGTAATTTGGACAAATTGGTATTATGCTTAGTAGGTCATTGGGTACATTAGAAAATATACATTACTGTTTCTAGATAGCATTCTGACAAAATTGACCAATTTTTCATCATTTTTCCAGTGACCAAACTATTCTAATTTTTCATTATATTTTTCCAGGCCCGCCTACCTGAATACAAGGCTAATGTAGCGACCAGTGATATGCCAGAGCGGCTTGAGAAATGGGAGGTTATAAAATGGAGACCTCAATATGTTATGGATGGAGATCTGGTCATGTATCTTCGAGCTGCCAGGTAAATAGTTTTTATTTTATCAACTTTGTCTGGAGAATCTCATGTAAGATTGATACATGTACTACTTAGTTTCGCTTGTTTCTTGGAGTGATCATCAATATCCCTAGACCTTATGCAGGTGTCGGCCTATTTTCTTGCAGTTGGAGCTAGTATTTTGCGACATCAAATTAGTCATTTGTCATATGACGTTGCCATCTTATGAATGGATGATGTAGTTTGTGGATTCGGATATCGCTTAATAAAAAAGTATTTGGACATTTGGATACTGAAATCAAAATAGGCTGAAAAATTTCACTTTTTGCGAAAGGATGCCAAAGGATGGTGATCATCAATTCATCACACAAGAAACATAAATGTGGAATGTGAAACTCCATGCCCATCCTGATGCCACCTTTAAGTGGTTTTGTCAAATTGTGTCCCTTCCAGAGAGTCCACATAACTAATATTGTGTATTTGGTATATTTATTATAGGAGTATTGCCGCGTTTGCTGGTCTGTGTGATGGAGGATCAACAGAAGATGGTTGTCAGGCAGCCTCCATGGATGAGACCACCTTACAAGCTATGGATGTGGTAGGTTAAAAATATTACAATTTGATGCCCTGGAACCAAAGTTTGGAGTGATTTTAGTGCTCCAGTCAACTAATAGAATTCTTAAATCAGTTTTAAATTTAGCTTTATGAGAAAATCATATTGCTCAATGTTTTGAGGGCTCAAAATGTTGGTTCGATTCTTTCATCTGTCGTCGCTGTTGAAAAGAATGGAAATGGATAAAGAGAAGACAAATTCAGTTGTTATTCAGTAAAAATGTTGGATCACTCCAAAAAAAATCTGTACACAAAGTTATTTGATACCTCAAGCAAAATCATTTTCCCAATCTTATAATTTTACTGATTCACAACGTTTCTGTTTTGAGATTTCTGATTTATTAACTAATTTTGATGTTTTCAGCTTCATCGTCATGACTACGATACTGGTAAAGCATTACAAGCTCTAGTCAAATCTCCAGCTTTACGTAGTATCGATAAAAAATGGAACGAAGAAGATTCGGTAAGTCTCAGTTGTTTCCCTTGTATTTGATATTTTTTGTAAGGAATTTGAGTGTTGTGCATCAAGTCTCTTTCAATATAAAAGTTTTTATTTAACAGTCATGAGAACTGTCGATTTCACAGGGTTCTTAGTTTCATCCTGGCATAGCTCCTGGCATAGCTCCTGGGATCGGGTTTCCCGCTATCAATAGCTGACTTGGGGGTAGCGTGTAGTCTTTCGTATTTGACAATAAAAAGAAACTTTGTGTGCTACAGATACCTCACAAGTTGAAATAGAAAACAATTATGATAATACTGCAGTCCTGTAAAATTACCCTCATTTCACACTGCATGGCTTTCTCGTCTTCAATTAGCCCAATCGGGAGAATAAGATGGTTGTTAAACTCATTTTCGTTTGATAAGGAAAGTGAAGCCTGGTGTTACGTTTCACTTGATAAATAATAATATTGTATGATTCTATATTTACAGAAACGTTTTGTCAAAGGCCTGAAGCAGTATGGAAAAAATTTCTTTAAAATCCGAAAAGAACTTCTTCCTAATAAAGAAACTGTAAGTAGATCAATAAATATTATAATCTCTATATTATTATATGATATTCAGGGTTTGATTTAAGCTGTATTTCACTGTTTGTGATGTCAAAATGACCTTTATTAGCTGTCAAATTTTCAATTGATTAATAATAATCAATCAATAATCTGCTAATCAAATCAATATTTTGTGAGAATATTATGTTTTCTGTCAATACTATCATATCTCTCTCTTTTATCTCAGCACAACAAATTGTAATGTGAATCAAAATTTAGATTGGTTAATCAAAAAATTAAAGGGGCATTTCACTTTATTTGTATAACATTTTCATTATCAAAATCGTTGTAAATTAAACCTGAAAATATTTCTAAAGTATGCTATTTATGTATCTACATGATCAAACTGAATTTGTTTTAAAAGGGTTAATTAAAAACGGATAGTTCTAATTGTTAATTAAGCAGTTTGACGTAGATTTCGTTTATAGTTTTCACAAATTTGAGCAAAAATAATTTTTGGACCTACAAAAAAAGCAGAATGTCCCTAACCCTGGATATTGGAGAACACATTTTCATAAAATACAACTTTTAATATAGTGTCTGATATCTTCCGAAAAACTTCTGACATGTCTAGTGCTGGGTATCGTCACGATACGAGGATCACGATATGATACATATTACGATACGAGGATCACGCGATATGGGGCAATGGGATAAAAATTAACATTTTATCTTCAAAATTTATATATATATTAATTTATAACATTATAACTGTGATATTTGGTAATATAGTTGATAGAAGTGGTTAATGTCCACTGTCTTATAAACAGTTTCTATATATATTAATTTATAACTTTATAACTGTGATATTTGGTAATATAGTTGATAGAAGTGGTTAGCATCCACTGTCTTATAAAAAGTTTCTATATATATTAATTTATAACTTTATAACTGTGATATTTGGTAATATAGTTGATAGAAGTGGTTAATGCCATGTCTTATAAACAGTTTCTATATATATTAATGTATAACTTTATAACTGTGATATTTGGTAATATAGTTGATAGAAGTGGTTAGTGTTCACTGTCTTCTAAAAAGTTTCTAAAAATTTCAGTGAAAAAAATTGTTAGATCATAAACCAACTTAAAAAATTCCCCACTTTTTCATGAGATAAAAAGTATCGTCAAGTATAATGCATGACCGCGCGATATATATTGTGTATCATGGCATGTCGTATCGCAATACATTGATTCATCGATATATTGCATGCCAGCACTACTAACAACACGAGCCTTATTCTTATAAAAAATTCTTTACTTCGATTCAAATGGTCAGTCTCACCAAGTGTTGTAGAACTATGGATTTTACAGCCCATATTTTGAAGAATTTATTATTGTATCCCTGTAATACACCAGTATATCTCTCGTATTCTACAATGATTCAAAATTATTTTAATCTCATGATAAACACTTCAAACATTGAGAATCAGAAAATAGAATTTGATATTCCCTCAAGTCTATAACTATAGCACCTCTCTATAACTTTATAAATCTGAAAGGATACAGTGTTAATGTTGGCCTTTTTCACGCCTCGTTTCTGAGGTTCTGAAAGCGAGGTTCATAACACAAATGATCTCATCAATGAATAACAAGGAACGAATAATCTATGTGAAAAGGGGCTGAAATTGCCGTTTCACGGAAAAGTGAATAGCATAATGAATTTCTAATTTAATGATATGAAATATGATTAGTTTTGAGATTGGAGAAGGAGGCTTTAAAGACGTCAAGTTGGCGATTTACTGCAGTGACACAATGTTGCTGTTGTTTGAATAGGGACAGTAGGATAACTCTGTCCGTACAGAGTTTGATTACTTTTTTGCTAAACGATTTCTGCTGACTCTTGTAACTATATGACTATTCTATTTGAAACACACATTTATATCAGAATAACCTTTGTTTTAGTTTTCCATGTCTTATAAGTGGAATATTAATTTTTTTCAAATTATCAGTGAGAAATTTTCATTCATATCCTGCATCCTGTAAACTTAAGGACTGAAGATCAAACTGTAGAAGTCAGGTGTTGATATTCTATGATCTATTGTAAAGAATTTGATAAAAGACCAGCTAAATTGTTAGTAAATATAACACAATAATATATATTACAATGATATAACACAGGTGTTAGGTGTTAGGTGTTTATTTAATAGAGGAAACTTATGTTATATCAGTGTTGTATATCTCTAGTACTGAAAATGAATGTATAAGGCAATGTGGTGTAAAGAAGATATTAAAGGGACAGATTCCCCATTCGTTTGACCAATCCTACTTTTGTTTTAGAATTTGGAATTGTTTAGTTAAGCTTACTAGTGATTACCGACTAAATTTGAGCCTCAGAATTATCCTCGTTTGAATGTTAAAAAGATGACTTGTTTTTTCTTGAGACATGTCATATATAGAAAAGACATCTATCTACATAGAATTTGAAATTTCTACTGTGAGATATTTTTGTAGGAATTGTGTGATTTTCGTTCATGTCTAATATTTCTGAAGACTATTTATATATATTCAACTTCCCAAAATGGCAAACCATGACCATTAACAGAATGATTGTTTGGAAGGTCATTTGTCTGATATCTGGGCAAAACAGAGAAGAGACGAGATGAGAATGATTTAGGGATGAATTGGGAAGGGGCGATATTGAAATAAACCCATTTGTCCTGTTTCGTGATAAAGTAGTCTATTCCCCATAACAATAACAAGGTCCGTATTCAATCTTTAAATGAATAGGGGAAATCTAGAGTTCAATCCCAGCATAGATCAAGATAATAGCTTCAGATATTTAAACCCAGTTATCCCCTGTCAGTGATGCAAGTAAGAGGGGCTGACATGAAAATGCTTCTAGTCATTCGGATGGGACAATAAACCGAGGCCCTGTGTGCTACAGGCTGTGCATGTTAAAGATCCATCAACAGTTGGAAATAAAAAAAAGCAGGCTAATGCCACTGTCCTGGCAAAATTTCTCTCATTGCACCCCGCATGGTGTTACCTGTCTTCATTAGCCAATGTGGTGCAGAAAATATGACATAATAGTTTAAACTTTAGCCATCCCTATAATGATAACAAGGGTCTCGCTCGCTAACCTGAAGTTCCATGGTTCAATCCCGGTGTTATCCGTATGGTGCAGAAAAGAAAGACATAAAACTCCATTCATTTCATCAATGAATAGTTTTTAGCTTTGGCCATCTCTTTAATAACAACCTCTAGGTTTGGTAATGTTTATATTTGTATATATACAAACTGTATATTGGTACCTCTCTTTCATCTTATATTTATACCATACTATTTAACACATTGTATAAATATTGTTATCAGATAGAGGATATCTATATATTTATCTCTTTAATGAATGACCACATGTTGGTTGAACTAGAATCTTTGTTCTTTTTTTACACCCTTCAACATTTCCTTATTTATTTCTGAAGATTTGTTACGTCAAGTATTAGTAGAGAATATATATCTATTTTGATCTAGATTCTGTACTCCTACAACATTCTGTCTAAACTTTCACGATTACCATAGATAACCTTATAACTTGAATATAATTGAAAATTTTTATTCTTTTTTTGTGTTTTTGCATAAATGACAACCTTTGATGCTATTAGGCCAAAATTTGACAAATAATTGTATATATATATTGACTGTATTCCATGTTCTCTTGTACGCCTGCAACATTCTCTAATATATTTCCACTCATATTTTGAAATTAAAGTCAGATCAGCATTCCTTACAGCATGTCAAAAACTGATTTCAAATTAAAATTTTAATGTAAGAGGATTATGGTGGTATAGCTGAATATATCTGGGTATGATTTAAATAAATAGCTTTTAAAACCCTGCACTATCGCTTCAGAGATGTGGAAAATCCCCTCAAAACGGGGCCTAGTTTTCTGTCTCTACATCAGCCAACAACTTCAAAGTAGCTATCATAGCTGGAATACAGACAGAAACATGATTAATAAATCTCATGCTGTCCTGATAAGTTTCCCTCATTGAACACTGCATGTTTGTCTCCGTAATCTCAACCAGGACCCAGCAGAGTAGGATGTAAAATTCTTATCATTTTAAGATCATCATATTTTCAACCTTCCCCTCTCACCATGTAAACAAACTTCTACCCTACCCTCCTACCTTGCTACCTTGCATCCCCACAGCACCTCTCACCATGTAAAATATGTAGTAGTGTAAACAAAATTCTACCCTACCCTCCTACCTTGGTACCTTGCTACCCCCTCTCACCCCCCAAACCCCCCCCCCCCCCCCC
>NW_008707309.1:238800-239894 GCF_000327385.1 Lottia gigantea
AGAACTGTGATATTTGGTAATATAGTTGATAGAAGTGGTTACTGTCTTATAAATAGTTTCTATATATATTAATGTATAACTTTATAACTGTGATATTTGGTAATATAGTTGATAGAAGTGGTTACTGTCTTATAAATAGTTTCTATATATATTAATGTATAACTTTATAACTGTGATATTTGGTAATATAGTTGATAGAAGTGGTTAGTATCCACTGTCTTATAAATAGTTTCTATATATATTAATGTATAACTTTATAACTGTGATATTTGGTAATATAGTTGATAGAAGTGGTTACTGTCTTATAAATAGTTTCTATATATATTAATGTATAACTTTATAACTGTGATATTTGGTAATATAGTTGATAGAAGTGGTTAGTGTTCACTGTCTTCTAAAAAGTTTCTAAAAATTTCAGTGAAAAAAATTGTTAGATCATAAACCAACTTAAAAAATTCCCCACTTTTTCATGAGATAAAAAGTATCGTCAAGTATCAATGTATGACCGCGCGATATATATTGTGTATCATGGCATGTCGTATCGCAATTCATTGATTCACCGATATATTGCATGCCAGCACTACTTACAACACGAGCCTTATTCTTATGAAAAATTCTTTACTTCGATTCAAATGGTCAGTCTCACCAAGTGTTGTAGAACTATGGATTTTACAGCCCATATTTTGAAGAATTTATTATTGTATCCCTGTAATACACCAGTATATCTCTCGTATTCTACAATGATTCAAAATTATTTTAATCTCATGATAAACACTTCAAACATTGAGAATCAGAAAATAGAATTTGATATTCCCTCAAGTCTATAACTATAGCACCTCTCTATAACTTTATAAATCTGAA
The DNA here is from genome assembly GCF_000327385.1 of Lottia gigantea. Classification (NCBI taxonomy): domain Eukaryota; kingdom Metazoa; phylum Mollusca; class Gastropoda; family Lottiidae; genus Lottia; species Lottia gigantea. The sequence goes on from NW_008707309.1 coordinate 239,662, forward strand.
AGGATACAGTGTTAATGTTGGCCTTTTTCACGCCTCGTTTCTGAGGTTCTGAAAGCGAGGTTCATAACACAAATGATCTCATCAATGAATAACAAGGAACGAATAATCTATGTGAAAAGGGGCTGAAATTGCCGTTTCACGGAAAAGTGAATAGCATAATGAATTTCTAATTTAATGATATGAAATATGATTAGTTTTGAGATTGGAGAAGGAGGCTTTAAAGACGTCAAGTT
>NW_008707309.1:242424-243788 GCF_000327385.1 Lottia gigantea
ATTATGTCCAGGAAGTTTATTTCCCATACCTCTATATTTCAGAATGGTAATAATACAAATAAAAAAGATAGAAACAGTCCTGATAATCTGGACAGTCTAATGAACGGCAGTAACGGCAATCCGATGAAACTAGGGGAACGTAAATCACCCAGCGTGGCCAGTACCTGTAGTAACAGTAGTACTGATAAAGACAGCAAAGATAGCACTCTGGATAAGGTCAGCATTGTCATAAAAAAATTACATGATTTTCTTGGCCTTTTCAACATTTATTTAATTTCATACAGAGATACTGCTTCTTATAATAGACATAAAATTTAAAAGGATGGTACCTCTTATAATAGACATAAAATTTAAAAGGATGGTACCTCTTATAATAGACATAAAATTTAAAAGGATGGTACCTCTTATAATAGACATAAAATTTAAAAGGATGGTACCTCTTATAATAGACATAAAATTTAAAAGGATGGTACCTCTTATAATAGACATAAAATTTAAAAGGATGGTACCTCTTATAATAGACATAAAATTTAAAAGGATACTACCTCATAAAATTTAAAGTCTCAAACTTGATCAATAAGAGTATATATTCATCAGTTGGACTATGACTAAAGAATAGAATCTCTAAGGTAGAGTTACAATATAGATATAGTAAATATAAAACTGTTTATTCTGATGTTAATTCTGACCTCTGTTGTATTCCATATTGTAGTAAAAACTAAAATATTGGTGCAATTCAAATCTTCATCGCAAACATAAACAGTCCCCTTGTGTAGGGTAAACAAGATTAAGACTAAACAAGATAGATATCCTAGATTTATATTATAATTTAATACTACTTGTATTATCTTAAAATAAACAGAACTGCTGCTGTTAACATCCTTGAATTACTATAAACATGGTAGCTTTAACTTGCCCTAGAGTTAAAATAATTTATTTCTGGATTGATCAATTAGAACGACTATACAGATTTATTTTAACAAACACAATATTAAAATCGTGATAATTATAATGGTTTTATTATTTATTTTCTATTAAAACAATAAAACCTGATTTATTTTATCATTATAAATATTTTAATACACAATATTCCAGTTTGACTCAAAAATCTTTAAACAAATATAGATCAATATCAAATATTATTTTAATTAGTTTTAGTTTTTTTTAAATACAATTTTTATTTTTTCAATAGTTTACCAAAACATCATTAAATTCTAGAATATTGTAATATCATAACCCATGAATTATTTTTAAAATGTTCATTAAAGGTCTATTTTACCATTTGTGCAAGTCTCAGAAACAGGAATTTTTTTTAGCTAAGTTATATTCAGTTACAGTGTTCGCAGCTCACAGTCAAAATCTGA
>NW_008707309.1:243838-290454 GCF_000327385.1 Lottia gigantea
GTTACCCCTTTTCACCCCCAAAACCCCCCCCCCCCCCCCCCCCTTCCCCCTTCACCTCTCATCATGTAAAATATGTAGTAGTATAATTATATACAAGAAGTTAAAATATTTTATATTGTTGATGGTAGATCTGTCGTAATATAACTTACTGATATATAAATAAACTTCATACATCATCCTCTACTCTTATAGATTAAATAAATAAACTTTATACATCTCCCTCATCATATTTCAACAGATTTGTATCAAGCTGATATTGTTGGTCTTCCTACATGCAATGCTTAATAATGTAATAATAACTAAACCCAAGCTTAGCATGTCTCCTCTGTTTTCTACAATCCCCTTCTCTATCAATCTGTGCTCCATGTCTCTTAAAACATGACATCACACTTTTCCTCGAGACTTAATTATAGTCAGTCAAGTATAAAGCATGCTGACCTATCTTAGTCTTAACCCCCTATATTCTACAGACACATCCCCCCACCAATCTCCTGTAACCCAATATATCATTGGCGCTGTTAAATAAAAACTTTCCAACTACAATATATATAACATCTCATATGATGACTACACTTTACACAGTCTAAATTAACATTGTCTAGGAGTACTCAGAAAATTATTACTATTAAACTATGCGAGAACGTGTCTGGTATCCAATCATTGATACACTTTCGATATTTGGGGACATCATTTCCATGTTGATTCAATTTGGGGACACGTACAAAAATAGTATGAAAACTTCTGGTCTAACCCATCATAAAGTTTTAATAAATAGCCTATGATACATGGTGTTATTGAAATATTAACCTAGTGACAAGACAGGCAGGTCTATCACTTCTCTCTATTCTACATCTCTATTGAATATACCTCCCCTCCCCCCTTCCTCCCTGCCCTTCTATACTGTCCCCTCTCTAGCACTTCAGATCAAGTAGCCTATGAAACATGGTGTTAGTGAAATATTAACCTAGTGACAAGACAGGCAGGTCTATCACTTCTCTCTATTCTACATCTCTATTGAATACACCTCCCCTCCCCCCCTTCCTCCCTGCCCTTCTATACTGTCCCCTCTCTAGCACTTCAGATCAAGTAGCCTATGAAACATGGTGTTAGTGAAATATTAACCTAGTGACAAGACAGGCAGGTCTATCACTTCTCTCTATTCTACATCTCTATTGAATACACCTCCCCCTTCCTCCCTGCCCTTCTATACTGTCCCCTCTCTAGCACTTCAGATCAAGTAGCCTATGATACATGGTGTTAGTGAAATATTAACCTAGTGACAAGACAGGCAGGTCTATCACTTCTCTCTATTCTACATCTCTATTGAATACACTATACCACTACAACACAACACCAGGGTTCGTTCTACTTGTCTTTCATACAGTTGCTCTACTCAACTCAATATTATCTCTATTGCTACTGTACACTGACTGGCGGCCATCTTTGTTTTTGTTCTGTTAAACATCTCGGCTCTATTTTGAGGTGAAATGTCAATTTTAAGAGATTTGTAACAAGTTTTAGTCAGTTTACTTGATGTCACAAAGGAATTAAAAGACTTGTCGTGTATGTAAGTAATTTAGAATAGTATTAAATTTAAGGCAAGTTTGTCGATTGGTTAAAAATGGAGTGAAGATTTGATTCTGACTGTGTATTAAGTGTGAACTATTAAGAACACAGCTAGTGGCATGTTACCATTAGTAACTATTACTATAGTATTTAGGTTGCTAGGTTGATGATGTCATCAAGATGAAAGTGTTAGGGGTTAATTTAGGGTTGACCTATTGTTTTTGGGGGGGTTAAAGCTACCAGATTATGTGACATTAGATCAGGGACACAACAACAGCTTGATGTGTGTTATGTAAACACCAGGTGCAACTGAGTTGAACAAAGATAAAGGCAAAACATGTCATTATAGAAATAGGTCTCCATCTGACTACCAAACACAAACATTAGGCTACATTCTGGGTAATGTTTGGGTCACTGTTAGATTTAGGAGGCTCAGCAAAGGTTCATGTCTCTTAACACCACAGTAAAACACTAGATTACATGTCGGGTAACAGTGGGGGCTGTAAATGAATTAGATATATTGTTTAGAAATAGGACACTATAGGGTTAGGAATTTAAGGTATTAACATTGCAGTTAAGTAATATTAGGAAAGCACAGGCTCAGGCATGTAGGCGTAACTTCTAATGAGAGAGTATTGTTTAGTTTGATCAATATGATACAGTTTATATGAAAATCCATAATCTTTCGAATCTGAAATATATAAGAAGAATATTGGTTCCCACGGGAACATTAATAACCATGGAAATTATAATAAACATTAATTTACCGGTACCAGTGAAAATGTTTTAGGGTCAGAAATAGGATTAATTTAAGATACATGCAAGATGAGTAATGTCTAGAAATGGAACCCCTACCCCAGGCTAGATTTTGGGTAACACTTTAGTCACCTTTAGGGTTAGAAAACTAAAATAGAGTAACATGTTGCGTAAAATTTGAAATAGGGTTCTGTCTCTATACACCCTGAAACTATCAATTAACAATAATATTTAAACTATTAGTAAGTCTTATAATGCTCTCTGCATTTCCAAAACTAGCTGTCCTGATGAGGATTGTGCATCTGAAACACATTTATCAACAGTATGAGATAAACTCTAGTCAGTTAGAATTGACATGGAATATCAAAGACTTAAACATGCAGAATTCTATAATTGATATTCCTTATGAATTTTTATGATTTTTTTCCACATTTGCATTCACGATTTGCATCGCGTTTGTTATGTAAATAGGGTTTTATAAACCACATGAACATCAACTATATTCGCGATATTACTCATTCATTCTCCTAACGTTCAACTTGTGTATAATACTGTAATATGAACCTCTAGAACTCTGTCGTCAGGACATGACAAAAGATTGAATGAAATTTGATATTATTGAAATACACACAACTTGTTACATTATAGCTTTGAATTATTATCTTGAATATTTTTTATGACAGGCGTGAAGATCATTTTGCATATCATTGAGACAGTAAACATCAACATAAAAACATGAAGTTTTGAGATCTTCTTACATAAAGTCTAGAATATTAAAATTTGTCTTTTAGAGAGTTCACACATCAAGGAATATTCAAAGAGGCCAAATACCTTATAATGTTTATATTAGTATTTTACTATTTGCATTTATATATTCTAAAAACATAAACTTGATTTGTCAGCATGATTTTTAGGTAGAATATAGAACACTTTAGTCAGATAACATTGACAGTGTTCATTAAAAGTTGAATAGTGTTCGAGTTTGTTTTAATTCCATCCTGAAACGTGCATTAATATTTTTGTTGTGCTATAATACTTGTGAAATTAATATTTTGATTTTAAACAAATATGTATCGTGTCGTAAAACCCTTCATTTTTTTCAGGATGATTTGGTAGAATTTTTTTATTTTTTAATTCAATAGTTTTGTTCTGTTGTTTAATTTAAATAATAAAGTCATGTAAGAAATATATTCAGAGATCAAACTTTCTCTATTTTCAGGGTGATTTGGTAGAATTTTATTATTTCTGGAAGAAAACGCCTGGTGCTGCGTCCAACAGACCTCATCGTAGACACAGACGTCCTGGTCATAAACGTCAAGTTCCACGATCCAACAACCAAACACCAGGTAAGATTATCATGATAGCTACTTCGATATCAGGCACTATTTCTAGAATTTTCCTAATTATAGATTGTTAATTTTTACTGTGTCATGTAGACCTATGATCAATTTAATTAATTTACAAGGCTTAAAGCTTATTTTTAAAAACAAAAGAAAAAAAGAATCAATTTGGAGTTTCAAATCACGAATTTACATTTATTTTTTGATGAGCTACATAGTAAAAAGTTCAGAATAGTTCTGAGGATTTCTCAACCAAGGTTTCAGTGGTACATGTTAAAAGATTATATATGGGGGAAAACATCTATTTTTGATTAGACATGACTATTAAAGAGCTACATCTTATCCAAGTTTTCTCTGGTGCCTGTCAAAAAGTTTTTGGGAAAACCATCTATGTGTTGAGATTGACCAATAAACTGAGGCCCCATTTAGGCTTCACATGTCAAAGATCCCTCAAGAGTTGAAAATCTCAAAATATCAAGGTTGTTCATTGTTTTAATATAATTTCCAATTACTATTTATTCTTCCAAAATTGACAGAGGTCTGTTAGAATTTTTTTTGATTGGTCCCAAGTTGATGAGAAATAAAGGTCTTCAAATGTCATGAAGTAATTGTGAGTAGATATAGACACGGCTTAATGGACAATGATGACTGGGGAATCAGTGATTGTTGTTTTATAAAGCCGTGTCTATCTCTACAAGATCTTTAGTTGTCCACAATTATCTTATAACTTACTGAATGTTTGGGGAAGCCAAAATATTAAAATACCTTCCCCACCCCCCATGATGATGACCCTAGTACCATAAATTTGGCAAAGATTGTATCGTCATACCAACCAATATAAGTAGTAACTCCATTCATTTCATGTTATACCAACTAATGAGTTTGATTCAGGGATGGTTTTAATGTTATTATGTTGATATTTATACTTCAAAGGAATAATTATAAATTATTAAAAAAACTTTTCAATATAATTTCCTGATCATTGTGTCGTAACTTAGTTTAAAGTGATTGCTGTTGAATTAATTACGATGTTTTTGATAGATATAGAACAGAAAACAAAACATTGTGCTTGTAAGGAGTTAATTGCTGTAATAAGTCTAACTTGGGTCCTAACAGTGATAGGCCCTGTATAATGATGGAGACTTTATCTTGTACTCAAGTCTCGAAAATCCCCAAACCTTGATCCTGAAGACAGTAGGTGACTTATGGGTCCCAAAAACTTTCGCCCTGAATGGTGTAAGTCTAGTCTCTACTAGCAACCAGGTAGTCATACTGCTGTTAACATGGATCTGGACAGGTAGCGTACTGGTATGTTAGTGTAAGAGTGGACGAGAGGGTGACTGAGTTCATGCGAGAATTAGTTTAGTTTTATCACCGTCGTGACGGTCGGTAGATTCACCCTGTATATAATCATTGTTTATAATCAATTCTTTACAACCCTTCAACCAGTTTTCACTGACTGCATCTTAGATCTTTAAATACTAAACATATTGCTCTGTGACCTAGGCCAGTGCTTTCATTGAGACTCGTCTCAACAGTAATACTAAACAGTCCTTTCAGAAGTCATGGTCCATAGAGTTTCATTACAATTAAGAGAATTTGAAAGATCAGTGGTGTAGCTAGACTTGAGGGAGTGATTGAAATAGGGGGGTGGGATTCCTAAGACAATCCAAGTGCCGCTCGGACACCGATTGATTTCATTTGGGAGGGCAAGCAAGGGGGCAAGGGTTCCAAGTAGGGGGGCGTCTGCCGGTTTCTCAGATAAACAGTAATATGATTGGTTGATTTCCAAGATTTTCAAGAACCATACTCTAGATCTTTCATACTTTGATAGTTAGGTTTACTCCAATAAAACATGTTGAAAATTCTTCAAAGTTCTATTCTGAATTTATCATCTGTTTTAAGTTTCTTTGAAACCTGATTTCAAGCAGAAAACTCTGAAATCATGAGATATATTTTCATTTGACTGGTGTTTGAATTCGACTCAAAAGAGATTTTTGTTTCTTTTAAAACTAAATTTGATACGTCCTCAGAGACTAGTAGTATTCATGCGTTACAATTTAATCACACATTTTTCATGCACATGGTGGCAAAATATAGATTTTCTTGGGGGTATTTTGTAAAATTACTATCATGATAATGTCCATGTGGGTTTTTATAACAGTGAATTAAGTTAAGAAGGATTATGGATATAAAATAATGGATTGAGATGGATCTAGAGGATAAAGTATGTCTCAATCATTATCAATATTTCTATATTTTGATTGACATGGTGATAAAATATAGATTGAATAGTGTACTGTATAAAAATGAAAAATGTGATATTTCTAAGATATTTATTCAATGAACGTGTCGATGACAAATTATGATGTGGCAGTGTCGAGCAGACGGAAGTCCAGTATCATTGTCTTGGACAGCTGAGTAATGTTTCATGATCAGTCGAGTCATTCGGTACAGTACACCAATCCCAAAAACTGCTAGATTTTATCATCTTGAAGATTTGTTTGTTTCCTACTTGGATTTTTATTTGTGTTTTTCATAATTTTCATGAATGTTGAAGAGCGGCATGTAAAAATATTTCCAGTGTTTTCAATTTGTGGTACTGTTCTGATTCTCCAAAAAACTACAACAGTCAGATGTTAAACTGTTTTCATCTCAAATGAGGAATTAGGATTGACAAGAGGACTGATAGGAAGTATGGTTCTGTGTATCTTTTCACCTCATTGCATACTGTATAGAGAGCAACAATATAAAGCAGCATGTCAAATATTGCTGTTGTTTTAAATTGGTACATACAAGTTCTAAAATTCTAAACAGTAAGATGTTAAACTGTTTTCATCTCAAGTGAGGAATTAAAATTAGTCTGGTTTTTGAAAACTGAGTGAAATCTGACGTAGGTAAATGCATTCCTCTAAAAAACAGAAACAATGAATTCCTAAATAATTCTGTGTGGAACTCTTCAAAACGAAGTTAAATTTCTTGTTAAAGTCATCAATTTTGCGTCTGCAGTGAAACAAGACATAAAACAGGCCGTAGAAACATCAAACGGTGTGTTGCAGAGTTTCATTGCAATGAAAAAAGTCTCAATTCCTCCCAGTTTTTATCAATTTGCAGGTTTTAACTTTCTCCTTTGAGTTTCGTTTCATTTAAACCTGGATTTTCTTTTCTGTTTTTCAAAAAGCTCATGTGTTTTGAAGTGGTGCAAGTCAGATTTGTCATTCTGTTTCTCTTTCATCCAAATCAAAGATTCGTTGATAGTTGGAACATCAATAAAGTCAAAATTTCCCTCATTACACACTCTGTGGCCTTTGCCACCTGCATAACCCAATCAGAACGGAAGTCTTCTGGTGTCATGTTCAGATAAATGAACGTCATAAATTGATTATTGCGACTTTCTTTTTTTATCATGAAAAATTTTTATTCACAAATAAATATACATACAAAGACTTTGACATCCTGGAATACTCAAACAGATTTTCTAACAGGATAGACTCGCTCATTGACTTTTAATTCACTAATTGAAATTTTGTCACTGTGTTCCAAGAAGCAGATATGAAAAAGTATCGTTACAGATGGTCATGTAATTGTAGATCAGTGTATATCTAGGGAAGATTCAGATGAAATAGGATAAACAGAGGAATGTCTGTAATTATTTTGTAAATTCTCTCTTAAATCAATCAAAACAGAAAGTATATCTTTATATTTTGTATATAGACATCTAGAGGTCGTAGGTGAAAGGTTATCATTAGGGTCAGGGTTCAAGGGTTGTTAATGAATACTTAAATACCAATAATATGTTAGCATCTTCTAATAAAACTTGTTCTGCCCTGACTTTAGAGCACCCATTACTATTTGTATAAAGAGGTTTCTTTCAACATGTTTATTTACTTTAGCGTTAAAGTGTTGATAAGTGGAAACTAAATTCAAGTCATTGGAGGTGATTTGAATGATGATATTCTTGCTCTCATCTCTTGCCTTGTTTGACTTCAAAGATATTTGATAATATAATATTTCCAATGCTTTTGGGCCTTCGACAGAGTTTGATTATTTATCGATTTATATTGAATATATTTGTCCAAGAAACTAAGAATTATTTTTACATGGAAATAACAAATACGAATAAATATAGTTCACAATATGATTTAGTTGAAATATTATGCCTTTTAAAATATTGAACTTATAAAGTTGAGGAAGAAATTCAAAATGGTTGTAAACTATGTGTTATTTCCATGTTAAAACTATACATAGTTTCATGTGGGGTCCCTCCATCAATTCCAGTCCAATATGTATGTTGGTATCCCTTAAAAATGACTGCGACTATAGTGTAGATAGTAGTGGATGGTCTCCCCTGTAATTTATTCTATTCATTATTTGTATATTTTCTATTGTTTCAGCTGATCTGAGTTCCGCTAGTGAATGTTCGGATAATGACTCCGACTATAGTGTAGAGGGCAGCGGTGGAGGTCGTGACCTCAGTAATTTCCCTATCAACAGAAACACCAACAATTATTTCTGTCGGCATTGTTCTACTACAAGTAAGTATAATTTATTAACGAGTGTAAAACACTAATTTCAATTTTAGTTGACGAAACTTTGAACGAAGAAAGTATTTCTTAAATAAGAAAAATGTCTCACACTATTAAAAGAGATAGGAAGATGTTTTCTGATCTAGTTATATTTATTATAAAATAATTAGAAAAACTAGATAATGAAATAAATAAACAATACAAGTAGGTAAATAAAATAGAATTTTACAAATTTGTTTACTTAATCTTCCCTCTTTATGTTTTATGTTTTATGTTTTATGCCATGTACCAAGAAGAATAACTAGCTTTAATTAAATATTCACTTGAAAACTTCTTATTTTGATTTTCTGACAAGTTTTTTCCATTTTTTCAGCTTCCAAAGATTGGCACCATGCTGGAAAAGATAAAAGTTTATTATGCACGGAGTGTCGACTATTCTTTAAGAAACATGGTGAAGAGCGCCCCCTGGATAGCCCCGCTGTGGGTCCTAATTCTTTCCTCTTCAAACCAGTAAAAGAAGAGGAAGAGGAGGAGGAAGAGAAGAATATGCGAACACGCAGAAATAATTCTACGACGGTATGTATCTTAAAAGGGCTGATTTGGGGTAATTCAGTATGCACTTGCATTTTTTTGGTTTGCTCTTTCTTGTTCACCCTGAGTTCATCTATATGAATGTATGTTGTCATGAACTACCGGAGATCTGATTTAGTTTGTTGACTCAATCATTCCTATCAAAGAGCCCTGATACTAATATTGTTTATTTTGATTTGTTTATTGTTTAATTGATCATCCCTTTCAGAGAGTCCTTCGGAATATTATTTATTATTTATTAAACTGTTGATATAGTTAAGGTGAAATGAGAATTTAACTCATAGAAAGCACTGGCCAAGGTCTGAAGCAAGGACTATTCATTTCAAAGTTCTGATTAATAATGTTTAGTTTAATTATGTCCAGGAAGTTTATTTCCCATACCTCTATATTTCAGAATGGTAATAATACAAATAAAAAAGATAGAAACAGTCCTGATAATCTGGACAGTCTAATGAACGGCAGTAACGGCAATCCGATGAAACTAGGGGAACGTAAATCACCCAGCGTGGCCAGTACCTGTAGTAACAGTAGTACTGATAAAGACAGCAAAGATAGCACTCTGGATAAGGTCAGCATTGTCATAAAAAAATTACATGATTTTCTTGGCCCTTTTCAACATTTATTTAATCATCTCATACAGAGATACTGCTTCTTATAATAGACATAAAATTTAAAAGGATGGTACCTCTTATAATAGACATAAAATTTAAAAGGATGGTACCTCTTATAATAGACATAAAATTTAAAAGGATGGTACCTCTTATAATAGACATAAAATTTAAAAGGATGGTACCTCTTATAATAGACATAAAATTTAAAAGGATGGTACCTCTTATAATAGACATAAAATTTAAAAGGATGGTACCTCTTATAATAGACATAAAATTTAAAAGGATACTACCTCATAAAATTTAAAGTCTCAAACTTGATCAATAAGAGTATATATTCATCAGTTGGACTATGACTAAAGAATAGAATCTCTAAGGTAGAGTTACAATATAGATATAGTAAATATAAAACTGTTTATTCTGATATTAATTCTTATCTCTGTTGTATTCCATATTGTAGTAAAAACTAAAATATTGGTGCAATTCAAATCTTCATCGCAAACATAAACAGTCCCCTTGTGTAGGGTAAACAAGATTAAGACTAAACAAGATAGATATCCTAGATGTATATTATAATTTAATACTACTTGTATTATCTTAAAATAAACAGAACTGCTGCTGTTAACATCCTTGAATTACTATAAACATGGTAGCTTTAACTTGCCCTAGAGTTAAAATAATTTATTTCTGGATTGATCAATTAGAACGACTATACAGATTTATTTTAACAAACACAATATTAAAATCGTGATTAAAATCGTGATAATTATAATGGTTTTATTATTTATTTTCTATTAAAACAATAAAACCTGATTTATTTTATCATTATAAATATTTTAATACACAATATTCCAGTTTGACTCAAAAATCTTTAAACAAATATAGATCAATATCAAATATTATTTTAATTAGTTTTAGTTTTTTTTAAATACAATTTTTATTTTTTCAATAGTTTACCAAAACATCATTAAATTCTAGAATATTGTAATATCATAACCCATGAATTATTTTTAAAATGTTCATTAAAGGTCTATTTTACCATTTGTGCAAGTCTCAGAAACAGGAATTTTTTTTAGCTAAGTTATATTCAGTTACAGTGTTCGCAGCTCACAGTCAAAATCTGAGCCACATTATCCATTTGCATCCATATTTAAAAATTACACGGATTTAATTTAAATTACTTCTTTTCTTGAATCTTGATGCTCTAATATACATGTATTTGTTTTGAGAGTTATTTAGAATAAGTAAGTTGCGTTAATTCTGGTAAGTTCGGTTCTGGAGCTGTTAAAACATTCATTTAATTAATTTTAGTTTATGTTTTGATATTTTCATGCGTTACACGATACATTCTGTTAATTTAAATTCTGTTTGAAAATTACACGGAAGGCTAGTCTTTTCTTGAGTGTATTTGTTTCGAAGAATTACGTAGCGTTAATTCTAGTATGTTCAGTTCTAAACATCCTATTAAATTTCGTTCATTTCTAAAGTTATTACAAAAAATTTACAAATTTTATTTTATCTTTTGATATTTTCATGCGTTACACGAAGATACACTCTATTAATTTAAATTCTGTTAAGTTATTACAAAAACGTATAGTAAACCTCATTTTTTGTCAGAAAATTTAATATATTTATTCGTTTAACTTTTTGTCCTTCAGGCTTTGAAACTTCTGATAATTCAAATTACTCAAGATTTTATTATTAATTGATATTTCTATATTGTGAATTTTATTTGAAATTTATTTAGAATTCTTTGTTCACATTTCTCTGAAGTTGTCTTTGAAGTATTTGATATCAAAGTGATGTTGTCAACTAAATTTTGAATCTAAGAGAATTGGAAATTAACTTCTTTGGATTTTTTCGCAGTCTTGATTAGCCTAATTAGGTGTAGTAAAGTAAGATATAAAAAAAATCATACATTTATTCGGATTGTCTCAGAAAAATAAACAAATTTATGAAAATTAGCTGAAATCTAAATCCATACTTTATCAATGACTTATCAATTACTTGCAACCGAAAATGGGTGGATTACACATCTGTCATACGATTATAAACAAAAACCGATGAATTGTTGAACGAAGGGAGAAAGGTTTAATCACAACAAGAAACACATTTCTGCCTCGTCTAAAATTAGATGATTACATACCTTAGAGTTCTATTTGAAGTGTAATATTTAATAGGATCTACTCAAGTGTTTCAAAGACTCTTGTGTACTTCAAAAATAAATTATGTCTATGGTTTATGAGGCCTAATGTATGTAAAAGATAATAAAAGGCTTGAAAGAGATTAAACTCTATTAAAACTACAGTTTTTTATCAAATATTATATTTTATCAGACTGTTTTATAGCCCTGACTTGTTGATATTCTAGATATCATATGTTTATAGTTTATATATCATTATGATTTAATATTATGGGATAGCTATAATACTAGACTCCCTACTTATATGTTGATATTTAATATATAATTTGATATTATTGGATAGAATGATATTCTAGATATTATACTTATGATATGTTTATTGATGATTTATGATTTGATATTATGGGATGTATTGTTAGTATATATAAATAATATGAGATGACATAATGATAAAGATATAATACTATATGATAAGGTTATATTTAGTTTACAATGTAATATTATGGGATGGATTGTTTATATCTACAGCCTGCTATAATAATTGCCTAGCTCAATATTTTGAAAATTTTATTATTTTTACCTCAGGTTATTACTCATACTATGGTTAGACAATTGTCGTAGAAAGCTGACGATATTTTGATTTTATGGGATGTTAAGCTTATATGCATATTTTCAAAAATACAAATGAAGTGTAAGAGCCAACACTTTATTACCTATATGTCGACTAATATCTTCATTCAACTATACCAACGTCTGTTTGATAAAAAAAATCTTTTATTCTTAGAATCTTATAGAAAACTGTGTTTATATTCTAGAAGGAAGAAGGTGATAAGAATCGGAAGAGACAGAATATAGGTGAAGGTGAAATTAAAGCTAAGAAGAAAAAATCACAGGTAAGAAAATTGCTTTACGTTTCAACTTTCTTTCGTATCATGAAAGTAATATAATATGAAATGTTTGAGATTACCTTCATCTCATCTCAATAAGATAGTTAGGTTTTTATTGTCATGAGTCGTCAGTCTCAGTGACCCAGCTGAAGACTATTTGAGAAAAAAAACCAACTGGGTGTTCACGTTGTTTGATTGATTTCTATATGAACAGAAAAAAATAGGACTTAAAAACACAACTCTTGCCTTACCCATGAATTTATATTTTATTCCAAATATTACAGGATCCATCGGACATTGATTCCGTGTCGGATGCCAGCAGTATTTCTGGAAATGATGAAACAGGACAGGATGATGATGATGACAATAATCAGGTAACTCTAACTAGTTTACTCTCCCATCTTTATTAGTCCACAAGGTGCAGAAAAGTAGGATGTAAAACTCCATTCATTTCATTTAGTTTACTCTCATATAATTTGTTTCCACTTCAAATTCAACCCTGCATTCTGTTGGTTTTTGAAAGCAGTTTTAATGAATTTGAGATTTAAGTTGATGAGGTAAGGCTAGAAGAATCATTCTCAGTAGAAATAAAATACTATATGATTATAATGTTGTGTAAAATGAATGAAGTTCAGATTTCACTAGTATCACAATTCCCAAATATTATTAGTAATGAGTACGCTGAATCAACTCTAGGAATGTGAAGCAATGATTTTAACAGTATTTATTTTCTATAATATCAGTAATAATATATAATATAACATGTCAGAAACAAGAACATGCTTATGTAAATCTGTCTCCAGAAAGCATGCAAAGCAGTGAATTGTAAATAGCTGAAGCTGAAAGCGTCCCCATGTTTTAAAATTTACAATCAATGGAAGTTCTGTGTAATCCATGTTAAAAGATAATTTGTATGTATTTTCAGGATGAGCTGAGTTCCAGCACCCCACCTACAACCCCGACTCCCTCAGAGGTGGACTACCAGCCCTTGAAAGACCTGGTGAAACCAGAACCCCAGCATCCTGTCACCTCTCCTTCATCACAAACTCTTCCGCCAAAACCAGTCCACATGCCAGAACCAAATCACTACCAACAACTTCCTGTACCTACGCCATCACAACATAGTCCTTTTCATCATCCACATATACAACCTGAAAATACTCAACCACAGGTTCCTAAGCAACCGTCATCGACAGCAGCGGTTCAACCGCATCCTCAGCAACCAATTCAATCCAAACCGGAGGAGATGGAGGATAAAAAACCAGACACCGCTTTGTTACAGAAATGTGCTGCCATGTATCAACATCATTCTTCCCATCATGGACTGAGTGGAAGCGGGGGACCTCCCCCAATGCCGGGACTCATCCCGATAAAGAAAGAACCATTATCTCCACGTATGCACACACCATGGAGTGACCATAAAAAAGACTCGGAAGTCTCGCGATTTCCAAATCCTTCACATCGCGACAGCTCATTCAGTAGTCTCCCTTACTCACATCATCCTGTTTCAAACCCAGGGATGCCGATGCCACTAACGATACCAGACAAGGAACGTAAAGAGGGCGATATTCCCAGTAAACCTATACATCATGTTGCCCCGACAACCATGTCAGCGTTACCTCCTCATCAGTTACTACCACAAGACATGTCTGTTCAATCAAGTCTATATACTCAACGACCAAGTCTACCAGAGCACAAAGATCCTGGTAACCATGGTAATGTGAATAAGGAGACGACGGCGGAGACTCCGTTGATGATCGAACCAGATGACGATGAGAGCGATACAGACAGTCGGCCTCCGAGTCCTGGACCAGATCCTACTCCTTGTAATAAAGAGTTCCACAAGAGTAGCCATGCAATGTAAGTACTAAATGATTAGATTAATTCTCTGTGTGTTGATCAATTCTGAAAATAATCCAAAGCTGGTCATTGTTTAGAAAACCAGCTGAGTACAGGATTTTTAGAACCAGTTGTTTTCCGTGTAAATCGGTACCGAAAACATTGTCCATGGATAAGCTGATAAACAGGATCTTTGGGAAATAGTATGTCCATTGAACGTCTAAATACCTCCAAAAATCCATTTTCGTGTATTTCAAGCTTTATTTGAATATTTTTGTTCTATTTATAGATTTATTCAGATATTAAATCGTGGAAATAATTCCTGTTCTCGATGTGATTACGTCTTTAAACCACTTCCTGATTCAAAACTCGCCAAGAAACGAGAAGATCGGGAACGAAAAACTGCTCACGTTCAACCAATGAAAGAAGAGAAGGTAGGATTTGAACTGTGTTTAATTTGTAGATCATGGACCATTAACCAATGGTTAACTTTGACCTTTTGACCCCGTTATGACTTTTGACCCCAGTGTATTTGATCAGAAATAGCACCTTAGCTTCTAGCAGACGACATTTTAACTCAATGCCTAGACTTTAAATGCAGGACATAACTAAACTTCTGAAATGAATTTTTATGTTCTTATTATTTTTGTCTAGCTTCAATTCTTTTCATATTCTAACTTTGTTGATATATTTTCCAGAAGCGAACAGAAACACCTCCCCGAACAACATCAGCAGACGCCCAAGTTACCAGCAGCATATCTCAATCACAGCATACACCATATAGTGAACGTCATACTCCCCACCCCTACAGCGATACCCCAGCTCTCAGACAGCTACATGAATACGCCAGACCCCATACCATGGGTAAGTACTACCTCATACTCCCCACCCCTACAGCGATAGCCCAGCCCTCAGACAGCTACATGAATATGCCAGACCCCATACCATGGGTAAGTACTACCTCATACTCCCCACCCCTACAGCGATACCCCAGCTCTCAGACAGCTACATGAATACGCCAGACCCCATACCATGGGTAAGTACTACCTCATACTCCCCACCCCTACAGCGATACCCCAGCTCTCAGACAGCTACATGAATACGCCAGACCCCATACCATGGGTAAGTACTACCTCATATTTCCCAACCCTGCAGGGATACCCCAGTCCTGAGACAACCTCTGTTTGGGATTTTTTATCTAAAGTAATACCTTAATTCTGACTTGTCCAAATCAATAAAATAATGTTGCATTTTTCTGGTTTTTTTTCCAGGTCAAGATATGAGATCTCCTTACGGTCTGGGAATGCCCTCACCAATTGATCCTTTCTACAGACTGGGGATGTATCCCCCTGGATCTCGGGAACGTCTGGAGTTAGAACTGGAGAGAGATAAACGAGAACGGGATGCACGGGAGCGAGAGTTGAGAGAAAGAGAATTACGGGAAATTGAAATGCGGGAAAAGATGAAGGCAGAGATGGAAATGAAACCACCTGGGTTAGATCGTCTGGTTCCGCCTGGTGCTAACCCTCTTGATCCCCATTGGTTGGAATTACAGCGTCGCTATGGTTACCCGCCTGGAATGGCAGCAGCTATGGTTGGTCACCCCGGAGCGTCTGGTTCGGGAAGTCATATCCCGGGAGTTTACCCGCCCACTAGTCTGGCAAATGATCTCATGCAACGTGAACGTGAAAAATTAGAACGCTTAGGTAAGTATCTACTTGTCCTTCACCTTCCGTTTTATTTCATTTTCAACAATATCGCAAGAACAAGGTTTTACTTCTGCAACTTATCTAGACTGGATTGTAAAAATTATGTTTTTGATGAAAAATGATCTTATCTGTGCTTAAAAAACAATAATAGCAGAATAGCATCAGGTTTCAGAATGGGGGGAGCATGCCCTGCCTTGCTAGGGACACCTGCTACAGTATTCATTATAGCTCAAATTCAATAATGTCATATTATTATGGGATAGAAATATAGATTCGCATTGTCGTCTCAAAAACAGTGGAATCTATTCCTTTAACATATTGTGAGGTATACAAAGCCAAATATTTTACACATATATAATGTCTCATCATGATAAACATTGTGATTATATTTAATGATAAAACCATACCTGAGGCCTGTTTTACAAAATTATTAACTGATATTTTATGAAATACAGTAATTTGATTGGTTGATATAGGCAAATTCAAATTCTATGATTTACCAATCAAAATACTTGATCCTATTATTATCATAAGTAAATCTTTTGTAAAACAGACATCTGTATCTGTAATATATGATATATAATATCATCAACATCAAATGAGTAACTTATGTGACCTTCACCTTGAAGAAAACCCTGATGTCACCTCATATCTCCTGCCTTTTGACCTTTGGCCTTTGTTACAAAGAGTTCAATATTTTACTGCTTTGACTGTAGGAATACCATCAGGTTTACACCCAATGAACCCGGATTCTGCCCCACCCGGTTACCCGTATGGGGTCATGGATCGTCTACAGGCAGAGAGATTACAAGCTGAACAACTGTCGTTATCTGGAGATCCAGTTGCTAGGATGCAGATGGGAATGGCATCAAGAGCCGCGGCGGCTTTGGCTGCCCATCACACACATGCGCATTCTCACACACACCTGCATTTACATCAACAGCAGGATCGTCTATTAGGTCTACAACAGCAACTGGCTGCGGCTGGACATCCCGGTCTATATCCTAATCTACAGCCACCGCAACCTGGAGGTAAGTGGGGAATTCCCAGGGAATTCCCTCTCCCTAACAACCAATCAAAATCCTGCTTCACAAAACTTCATGAAATGTCACTTTTGAATGTTTAACATCATCGCAGAGGTGACTGTTTCATGATGTTTTGTGAATCAGGTCCCATTGCTTGAGACAAGAGCGCTTAAAGGTCAGTGGGTCCTTGACCTTTTGACCCCAGCAATGACCTTGGACCCCCAGTGTCACTAACACAGACTTCTTGGCTTATAATTACAGATATTCTTCACACGGATTCTCTCACTGGGAAGATGATTTACCAGTTTTATTCACAGCGACTCAATAAGGCTGACCAACACCTCTATATGCAAAGGATTGGTCAAGAGGGGATTTTACGAAGCAAGAACGAACGACCCTCAATCGACCCTTCGCACTTTCTTTATTCCTATTCCAGTAAGTTTGGTCCTTTTACTCCCGGCAAATCTGGCAACACTTGTCGATATTTAACCATGTACTGCTAGCCTCGTTGTATGTAAACAATCGCACAAACCCCTGCTCAAGTCTTATTGTAGTTTTTGGTTGTCCTTCTATTTTTATTTCTTTGTGTTTTGGCAACAAATCTTACGAAATTTAACATCAAATTTTGAGTCGCTGGTCAGATCATCTTCCCAGAATGCTTTGTGAATTTTTTTTTTTTTTTTTTTCATTTTTTCTTTCTGCTCCCAAGCTTTTAATGTTTTTATTTTGAAATTTTGATATTCATTTTATTTTTGCATGTAATTATCCATCAAGTCTGTGTTAAAGGACAATATTGTGCATGTATATATTGATGTTGAAATATATTTTACTGTGAGCAGAAGATTGTATCAATCTTTAATGTTTTAATGAATTTTAATATTTTCATTTTTGGCAAAAACTCAACTATAATGGAATCAAAAATTTAATATTTACTGTTTTCTGAATTTAAAATTGATTTTAATGAATAACCAATCACAGGGCTGGAATTCTAAAGAAAAATATGCAAATTTTGATATATTTGAAATATTGAAAATTAATTTTTGACAAAGATTCAAAACAAATGCAAAAGAAAATTTAAAGAGACAGGTTTGCCATCTGTTTGACCAATCGTACCTTTTAACCAATCGTATCTTAGTCTTAGAATTGTTTAGCCAAGCTAATCAGTAATAGTGCTCACAGCTCACTGTCAAAATTTAAGCCGTCGATTCTATATGCATCCAGAATTATCTACGTTTAAATGTTAAAAAGAAAACTGATCTTTTCTTGAGACACTGCCATATATAGACAATACATCTATAGAAACAGACTGTAAAATTCAGAGTTTGAGATATTTTTGAAGGAATAATGTGAATCAAATCCCCAAAATGGCGAACCTGTCCCTTTAAACAGAAAACATTGTTTCAGTTCTTTGTCCACAATTGACACTAAAACTTAAATCAATGAATTGATCTGAAAATTTCAGGAGGTGATCCGTTGTCAGGGTTACAATCAGCACCAAGTGGTTCCAGTTCCAATCCCCCGATATCTCTGGCAGGAGTTCCGCCGCCAGTATCGCAGGCGTTACTGGCCTGTAACTCAAGAGAACAAGAACTATTACAGAGAGAGTTATATAGTAGAGCTTATATGGATCCGGCTATAGCTCATCAGGTTGGTATTATAAAAACCTTTTTATTGAGACACCCTCATTCTTCTGTCTCACTCTCGAGCTATACCTTAACAATTGGAAATCAAAGAAGAGGAGACTGATGTAGCCATCTTTGTCACAAAAAACATTTGAAACCACACCGATGTTAATTTAAAAGTGTTGAAGATGACAGATTAAAGGCTACCACCCGTGATTACCCCTATTTGACTATTACATGTTGAAGGTTACCCCCGGTGATTCCCTATAGTTCACTTCTGGACTAATGTAGATCTCTTACAACAATTAGCGATATTACACTCCTTTTATATGCTAATTTGTTCTATTCACCATATGTAAAATCTCCATGTTATGGTTTTTTTTTCAGTTAAATGCACAGGCAGCACAAGCGGCTCATCACGAGGCCATTCAAAGACAATTACTAGAACGAGAGAGGTTCGGTGCCTCTAGCCATTCTCATCTACCGCATTGATAAATTTATTCATTCATTCATTTCTTCAATCATTCATTCATTCATTCATTCATTCATTTATTTTGTGGTGCAATTTGGACTTCTAGAATATTATCCTAAATACAGGACCTATATTCAGACAATCGTGAAAAATTTCATTCATTCCTCTCTCTCTTTGATCATTCATTCATTCATTCATTCATCATCCCTTCAGTAACTCATTTTGGTGATGATTAGTGTGGTGCAGAAAAGTGAAAAATGTATGAGGTATTCGTCTGTGGAATTTCTTTGTGGTTCAAAGAAGGTGAAAAATTGAATGAAATTTAATTGTGGTGCAAATATAGAAACTATGTCAAAATTGTGTGTGACCTAGATCCATTCTAAAGGAAGATACTGGTCTTCTCATGTTGGATATGGAAGAAAATTCACATGAATGTGGATAATCCATTTTATTCTCAGTTTAGAAGTTCAGTTATTGTTGGTTGTTACTGAGCCAATCAATAGAGAGGATTACCGGTCAAAGTTCATGACTCAACTTTTGATTGGATGTTACCCAACCAATGAGTGAAAAGGAATAACAGGTCAAAGTTCAAAGGTGTATATGTAATTGGCTGTTATCTATCCAATCAGTGAAAAGGATTAAATGGCAAAGCTCAAAAATCAAACAACCAATCATTGTAAAGACGGTGAAACACCTAATTCTGATTGGATGTTAACCTCAGTTGAAGTTGTGATTGGATATTGGTCAACCAATCAGTGCAAAGGATTTTGGGTTTGATTTATGTTCAACTGCGATAAGTTAGTGAGTATGAAGGAGTTAAGACTGAAATCTGGATTGTGATTGGATAGTAATTAACCAATCAATATAAAGGATGAAATATATCGGTGATATTGGAATATTGTGAAGTGTTAATTAAGTGCTATAGAAACAACAATGTTGCAATAATAACGTTAATTTATTGCGTGTTGGAAACGTTTTGTATTCAAAATAATTTGATCCAATGAATTAAATTGGATGTTGAAAACAATATTTGCGTGAAACTGAAATCTTGAGAGATTTCGTGACATTTTGAGTGCAATGTGTTCATTATTAAAAATTAATTTAAAAACCTGATTAACACGAGTAGGTGGAATTAAAACATGACTAGAATGCGTTATTTTATCATGCAAATAATTCAGACGTTCATCGTTTTATAGACTGGAACAATTTCATTAATTTGTGAAAAGTATTTCAAACAGATCTGTTAAAGTATTGTGAATCAAGTTTGAGTGTTCATATGAACGCGTGTTCACTGGTCAAAAAGCATTTTCTATCCATGAACCTCTGAATTTTGTGAATATTTTGTGTGTGAATTGTAAGATTATGTGGTTACAGTCTCTATGTGTGTGCTATTTATACTTTTGTACAGTCCTTTTTATTCCCCTTTTCTCTGGACGTTGTTCAGAAACTTGAAATGGCATTAGGTTCACAGAATTTTTGAGAAATAATGTTTTTTTCAACTGTTTTATACCCAAACTCTGAATTATGTTCTTATGATTCTTGGCATTATACAACCTATGATCTCAACCAAACTAATTTCTAGAAATTTGATTGGTTAGATAGTTCTAGTACCAACGAACACCTGTGAGTTTTGATTGGTTACATCTACTGTTTGGTAGGGGTCATTTCAAAAAAAGCATCTGTTAAGAATTGTCATATAATAAATAATATTTTTGGGGTATTTTTGATAATTAAAATTCCAGATACAAATAGTTGAAAATCAGAAACTTTTCATTAAAGAATAATACAAAATTTGTTGAAGTTAGAATCTATTAGAAATATCATCAAAGTTTATTCAGTCTTCATTCTTCTTCACATTTCATAGACTTTATCCCGGTTGATTAGGAAATAGCTCGAAAAACAAAACATGTAGCAGGGCATGCAAAAAAATACTAGCATGATTCTTACCTCCCTGGATTTTTTTTTTTTTTTTTTCATTTTCTGATTCAGCTGTGTCAATCCTACCGACATCTTCACAACGTCAAGCTAATTATGAACTTTATTCTTATACCTTGACTGCAATAGTCACCTTTATTGTATCATGAAAGTTTGTAAATGCAGCAATTTGGTTGGATTGTACGTTAGTGAATACAGCCAATCAGAGCTCTCGACACAAAGTCTGTAAACAATAAGTAAAAGTTCCTATAGCAACGGTACAATATGGATATCAACTGTTGCTAAAGTAACATGGTCTATCGAGAGATCTATTCGAGTATATTGGCTGACATACAATCCAATCAAATCACTGTATTCTGTGATACAAGAATAGTGGCTATTGCAGTCAAGGTTTACAGTGAAGTTTACAATACCTTGACTATTATAAATATGCCCTACTCAATACATTGTATATATGGCTGTATATTTATCAGTTTGTATAATATATATTCTTAATTATTGTGTAAACTTGCACCAAATTCTGTTTTTTCTCCCAAAAGTGCACAAGTCAATAAATAATCTAATAATACTGAACCATCTGTTGTATATTTGATAAGTTTAAATATTTTTATATCCCCCAGGTTCGATGAAATCTAACGGAGAAACATGTAATGATGCATGTAAAGGATCTAATCTCAGCTTGCAGCTTTTCATATAACTTTCAGTTTAATAATATACATGTCAGACTTTACAAACACGAACATAAATAAACATAAACAATATCCTGGACTGACAGAAAACACCATTAAACAAAGATATTACAACCATATGCTGTCTTTTAAACATCAAAATATGAAAAAAGTACGGAACTCTCAAACATTTGGCAATTTAAACTGAAAAATAATTTAAGGATTGGTTGATGAACGCAGATGTTCACGTGTTCATTCGAATGAATGGCGAATGAACGCAGAAATCTACATTCAATCCTTAAATAAGATGGCAACACCATAAAACACCCGCTCAACAGCAAGAAAATTGGCTTAAATCTGCCATTTCTCAGAAATGTGTGATGGTAAACTTCATCTGAAAGTATCATTAAATAGATTAATCAATTCCTAATTTAATGATGTAAAATATATGTTTTGTGTTAGTGAGACTGGAGAAGGAGGCTTTAAAGACTATAACAACAAAACGTTACCTTTTTACGGTTTGCGTTATGAGCCTCGTTCTGGATTCAATATGGCGGACACGTGAATAATGACTATTGCACCTTATTTTTTACTCTCATTTACAACAAATCAAAAAAACATAAAAATAATATTTAATCAATATAGATTGACAATAACAATAATATATTTATATATACAAACATACAATCTGTTACACAATCTGAATGTAATTAATAAAGAACCCTGAATGCCTATTGACAACATAATTATTTACTGCAGCCAACAGCAAAGCAGTCATTACCAAGTAACGTCACATAAGTTTAACTTCGTTCAAGTTATATTACATCGACATTTTTTTCCTCACACTCACTGTTCATAAAACACTTATTAGGCCATACAAAATAAATAGTCTGTTTTACAGGCCTTTTTTTTTTCAAAATCGGGGTGAATTTATTATTCATAAGCGCTTTTTTAGATTTTCAATTGGAATAAATTCGAGCAAGCGAAAGCATTTATTATTTATTACCACAAATTTAATGTACATTTAATATTAAGGCAACAATCAGGTATTTTAGGGCCTGTAAAACAGACTATTTATTTTGTAGAGCCTTACATATATAATAATAACATGATGGTTTTCAGGTTCAGTTTTAATATTTCTATATTTTATTATATATTCTATTGTTATTATCTGATACTTGAAAGACTAAACCTTTAAAAATATATACTTTATAAAATAGATATCAAAAATAATTAGCACTTAATAAACATTGAGCACTTCACATGTACCTTGATAATACATGGATTATAATAAATGCATAGGAAAAAAAACCTGACATTATCATTTAACAATTAAACGTTAGTCTCACTAGCATTATTGGTGTGTAATGCAATTGATCATGTGACAAACAGAATAAGTCATTTAAGTGTGTTTGTGACGTGATCAATTGGGTTTACACACCAATAAAGTTATTGAGACCACAGTTTAATTCTTTTATTTATTTTCAAATACTTATTCTAATACAATTTCCACTGTTTTTATATGATCGGTTCCTTGCATCATTGTTGTACTTTGACGTCATAGTATCACGTGACAAACTACAGATTATAGAAAAATAAACACCAGTTTACGTAACTGGTTCATTGAAGGAAGTGATAGTAGAAATGTTAATATTATAATTTGAGAAGAAATTTATCTTTATAAATAGATCACATGATATAAAAAAAGATTTCCAAAGAAACATTGAAAATGGTTGAATATATACAGATATAGTTTGCATACTAGAAAATAATTCATATTATCTTTGAATATTGTAAGTTATGATGGAACTCATCTTAATGTATATATCACAGCTTCTATTTCAAAATAACAACAATATGGTCAAATATACCAGTGTGATATGAGATAAAGTAAATTTAACTGCCAATAACCAACAATATATCCATCAAAATTATAAAATACTGGTTAATCAATAATATTAGTCTCCATTAACTTGGCTGAGGTAAACACCTGAAACCTTAATTAACAAGTGGTTGCCTAGCAGCAAGATACACCCACTTCCCTGATATCAAGGGCAGTCTTTAATCTGTGTAAAATCATACCAAAAATCTAAAGTGTCAAAGATATTGTTGATTTAAATACAAAATTCATAAACTTTCACCTCTATTGCGTTCACAAGCCACAAAACCTTCAAATGAGGCAGTCAAAAACCAATCATTACAATCTATATCACAACCTTTGGTCCATTTTGCTCAAGATTTGGTGTGAGAATGAGTGGATTTGAAAATGATTATTGGAGAAACTGAGATGAAACAGAAACCAAGATCAAGAGTTCTGGAGATTGTAAGAATTCTCAACATGGCCGCTTCCACAACATTTACTCCAGGGTTCATCGAATAACGTCTCAATCTCCTCCAGTTGTTTCCCTTTAGTTTCTGGTAACACAGAGAAGAAAAACGCGAGAGCCAGTAGACAGATTCCAACAAATAACCAGTACGTTCCTGGAAGACAGATTGAAAATAAAGCTATACAGTCATAGAAAATTTGTAAAAATGCTGACTAGTTACCTTAATGCTGGGGGCAATTATAAATTAGTTCACATCGACGACAATTTATTATGGCACGTACATAAGTTTCGACAGTCGTCACATTTCTAAACTCTATTTAAATTCTTATAGGCAATAATTACCAATTGATATTGGGGTTTTTGTAAACAATATTTCATTCATAAACAAATGAAATGAAGTTGGGAACAGGATTTCGCCTATATTACCGGCACTCCTCTATCATTTGATAACGAAAGATTGATAACACCCCACTCACCATACTTGGTAAGAGTTTCTGTAAGTGTTAAAAATGTCATGGAAACAATAAGATTACTCAGCCAGTTAGTAGCAGCAGAGAGAGAATTCCCCGTACTTCTAGCCCAGAGTGGGTATATCTCAGAATTATACGTCCAGGGCATGGGTCCCATACCTGGAAAATAAATTATAAAACTGCTCAGGTAATAAAAAAAGTTGTTTGAATGTAATTGTATTTGTTTTTCCTGCCTAATAGATCTCAAATGTAATTTCTCATTCTAGTTATGTTTGAAATTTTAGGTTTTTCTTTCTCCTCAAAAATGGAAATTTACAAGTATAAAACTTTTTGTATCGACAGAAGATCAATACCTACCAGGCGCGAAAAACATAAGATAGAACACGAGTCCAACAATAATAATCCAGGAGTACGATGTCGGACAGTATTCATACGCCCAAACCAAATCACCACTCAGATTCGTTTTATTACACTGACCATGTAAGGAATGTGTGCTGTCTGTGGTCGAGGTTGCTAGGCAACTACCATTGTAGGAATCGTTAGCAGACGTTGTAAAACAATAACCACAACTGGTGTCTTTGATACAACTCTCACAAAATCTACAACAAAATGAATAAGTGAGGCAAGGTAAGAAATGGCCATGCGAGTCCAATTGATTTGCTGATACTTCAAAATTCTTATATACAAAAGTTATAAAACTCCATAAAGCTTGTCTTATGAGAGTTTGTTTCTGTTGTATTCAAAAAGTACTATCAGCCATGTTGATAGAGTTGTTATTCTTGAAGTCAGCTAAACCAAGAGATTAACTGCACGGATATTTTAACTGCAAAAGTATGGTAGTATCATCCTAAAAGTTGATAGGATAAATTCTGATGTGTCAGCTAGTTTTTAACCTCTAATACCAAGATTTAACCTAAAGTAAACTGACCTGTAAGAACTACAAGTAGAGTTATCTAACCCTGATGTGTTAAATTGTGTGATAGGCAGAGAAACTAAAAAGAAAAACATGACCTCTGGGGGTAAGCATGATATTTCCCCTCCCCTCTCTGAGCATACATCTTTAGTTTACATGTATTTTAGAACTTACCTGTAAGAACTACAAGTAGAGTTATCTAACCCTGATGTTGTATTATATTGTGTGATGGGTGGAGAATGGACGGCTGCCAGTTGAAATCCCACGGCCAGGATGATTAAACTTATTGTTACTCCTGTAAATAATACAGATCAGATAAACATCAGCTATATGGACTGCATTTTCCTTTAACAGTGGTATATTATCAATCACCAATAACATAGACATTTAACAACAATAAAATATTTCTTAGGTTCTGTTTTAATATTTCTAAATATTTAGCTATGTAAATGCAGTCAACTAAAAGTCTAGTCAGACATGACTGGTTGCTATAGTCAAATCACCATCCCAAGACTTACCTACAAGACTAGTAAGAATTAGGGGTTTACGACCGAATCTATCAACAGCTAATATACCAACGATAGTAAAAATAAAGTTAATACTAGCTGTTAGAGCAGCCAACCAGATAGCTTCATGTTCATCCGATATTCCTCCCATTTTAATAATGGTGGCTGAATAATACCTGAAAAATATAAAACAAAAAAAATAAGCAATAACTACTACTCCCAGAATATTCACCAACCTCCTTCCTTAAATTTTCACACTTTTATATTTTCATCAAATATCCCTTCCATTGTAATTATTATCGCAGACTAATACCTAAAAAATATTGATTTTAGACTAAAATTTATAGCCTTATATCATAGATAGAACTAACAAGTAGAGTTCAAATTAGAATGAGAATTTTGATCAGCAGTCGGTTTTATTAATTTTTAATTAATATTTTGATTTCTATTTCATAACATGGAGCCGCTGTGGCTCTCTCTAACGTGAACGGTCCAGGGTTCAATCCCGGCATAGGTCGAGATAATACCTTCAGATTTTTCAACCTGGTTTCCCTCTGTCAGTGATGCAGGCCTAGGTTAGAGGAGATGACATGGAAAAAGTGTCTTGTCGTTCAGATGGGACCGAGGCCCTGTGTGCTACAGGCTGTGCACGTTAAAGATCCCTCGACAGTTGGGAATCAAGCAGGCTAATACCTCTGTTCTGGAAAAATTTCCCTCATTGCACCCTGCAAGGCGTTGCCCGTTTTCATTAGCCCAAATGGTGAAGAAAAGTAGGACGTAAAACTCCTTGAGATCAAATTTCCCAGGTTGTTGAAAAATGTCCGATTGACAAACAAAATAAATCAACAGCCCTGTTTCTTTGTGGTCTAATTAATAACAATCTAATATTGTAACAGCTGGTGATTATACCAATCTATAAATGTAAATTTCTCGTTTAATTGCAAGCGACATGTTTAAATTCCTACATGTACCTGTATTTCAGTTCAATAATTTTCAACAGAAGGTTAAAGGGGTTGAAAAAGGTTTTCTAAAAATTTTATTTTTAAACCGGGGACATAGACCGAAACATCTATTTGAAAGTTGATACTAACTAAAGAAAAGTTTCCATGAAGTCTAACACTAATTTACAGTCATCGTAAAGGTAATTTAATATTATGATAGAAAAAACTCATCTTTGGAGGTATGGAAAATCCCTTAAAACAGGGCCTCCTTTTTCTGACTCTACTCCAGCCGATAACTAGCATAGAGGCAGATGATTCGACTAACAATTCGCACAGTTCAAATTTTCAATCAGAGAACTGTGGTTCTTGCAGTTCCTGCAATTCCACTAAAACTGAGTATATGTAAATTGTAATATGACGGCACTATCTTATCCTGTCAATACCAGCTGCTATAAATAGATACCAAGGGCCCATCTATTGAGTGATGAGGGGTGTGATTTAAATGACACTGATGTTGGATATTAGCTTAAATAAGCTTCAAATGCAGATAATTCTGTTCACACAATCACATGGAAGCTAAAAAATTCCCGTTTCTGAGGCCAAAGTATGATTAATCTAACTGGTGAATCCTTCCCATTTCTACGCTTGGTTTGATGTAAATTTTCATGCATCAGTTGATTTTACAGCATATTGTTATCAGCCATGTCATAATTTTAATTAATATATTGAAGTAGAAGTAAATAATGTAATAAAGTAGAAATAAATTAATGCTGATTTTGTTAGAATTATCTAAAGTGGTGGTTTTAAACCTGTTTTTGTAGGTGGGGACCCAAATCGTATTTTGCATGACAAGGACATTTTTCATTGAGTTTTCAAGGGAGATAAAGCATATTTAATCTACAAGTCCCTTACGACTTGTTTACAACTGAAACAACCCCCACAAGTTTTGCCCGATTATATTTGATATTTTTATCTACGGATGTTTTCTTTATCGATTCTTCAACCGAGAAATAAAAATTCTAAGAAATTGTCACAATAACTGAATTATTTGAATAAATCATTTAATATTACCATCACCAACACAGCATGGTCTTGGGTATTGGTTGTATGGAGTACAGAATGCTGCAAATAATTCTCTGAGTACTTCTAGACATTGTTAATTTAGGCCGTGTATAGTGTAGTCATATGAGATGTTATATATATTTCAGTTGGATAGGTTTTTTCAAAGCCTGTAACACATCAAATGTCCCCAAAGACAAATGTAAATGTCCCCACTTATGAACGCGTCCCTGTGGTTGAGACATTTCAACCTTTTACCTACCTCCAGCCATCATTGGTATAACTGAATCCACCATCAATAACACTGGCTATAAACTGACCTCCAGTTATAAACAGAGTGTTGACCGTCACCATCTTCCCCCGGATATGACTCGGAGAACATTCTGCTATATACATTGGTATTGTCATTGACGCTAGACCTACAAATACGACAAGATATTCTTAATATAGAGAACTTAAAGAGGTTTTCAAGGTTTTGTATTGTCATATAGGCCTAGGCTAACCCTAAAAATACAACAAAATACTCTCAAAATTAATATTTAAAGAGGATTTTTGGGCTTTGTATGTGTATATTGATAGTGATAAAAGTTAACCCTGAAACAAATAATGCAACAAAGTACGAGACAATTATAGAGGTTTTCTCGCCTGAAACATCTTCGCTCACAAAAAACAACAAGTGCCTTTTTAGATTTATGATAGTACCAGCAATATCTTTGTACTGGTGTTAATTTACATCCATTCTCAGCTCTCCGTTAACGAAGAAAGAACTGGTTTGGTCACTCTGAGTAAAGCAAATCCCCCCAAGCCATGACTCAGACATGAGATATGACAAGCAAATCCAGAAATTGATGTCATCTTACCTATTCCTAACCCAAGAATGGCTCTGCCAACAACCAACATGGCAATATTTTCCGCTGCCCCGAGAACCACAGCACCGACTGTAAACAGCGAACTAGCTAGCACGATCGTTGCTTTACGTCCAAATTTATTGTTGAAAAAACCTCCAAATATGGCACCAATAAATGCTGTCGCTATGGCGATACTAACAATAATTTCTTGCCATAATGACGTCAGTTTAAATCGTTTAGTGAGAAGTAACATTGCACCAGACACCACACCTGTGTCATATCCGAACAGAAACCCTCCGATTGCTGCAAAAAATGACAAAATCCACACAAACCATGTCGACTGTTCTTTCATATTTTTGTTATTTAGAGTATGAACTGTCATATTTGATACTGAGCCACCACCATCATGTGTCGAAGAATTCGAAGCACCAGTCTCATCCATTAGTCTTGTATCTTCGTCCTCTGAAATTTCATTATCTATCGACAAACGTTTGTATCCATATCTGGGCCTTGTATTTTGACTCATTTCCATTTAGGCCTAAAGGTCAAACTGCTATCTACCTTACAATGTTATCACCAACTATTAGAGAGTGTTTTTATTCAACTGTCAACATAATCAGATAACTTTCTAACAAAGCACAGTCAAATTATCAGCTGGGCTATTAACCTAGTCAATAGCAACTCAGTTGAATAACGAAGGGATTCCCCTGAAGGAATTCCACTGTAAATACTAAAACGTCATCATTCGATCATACACCGAAAAATATTCAGGTAACGAATCAGTCAAATTGGACTAAGAACAAAACGACCTGATAAAGATATACAAATGTTCATATTGTTTTCTGTCTATGATAACGATTAACCGCTTCTAGCCCACCTTAATAGTTGACTGTTTGGGTTTAGCAGAGGACAATACACTTTGTTGTGGGACATCCGTCACAAATATTATTGTAGTTTTTGGACAAAAACTTTGTAATGGCGTAATCAATTAATTAAAGTTTGTAATAGGAACAGGGTTAATCAGTTTAATTAAAAAAAAACTTTTGATGGAACTGGAGACGTGACATGACTGGTGTAGGGAGAAAATAATAGTATGACTGAAATACACAAATATTCATCTTTCCAAATATATCTGGATTTGACATGTCTACATTGTATATTGAGAACTATTTTAACATCAGTATTTCTATATCACTCTACAATTGATGTATTGAGTACTATTTGAACAGTGGTATTTCTATATCACTCTACAATTGATATATTGAGCACTATTTTAACACTGGTATTTCTATATCGCTCTACAATTGATGTATTGAGCACTATTTTAACAGTGGTATTTCTATATCACTCTACAATTGATGTATTGAGTACTATTTTAACAGTGGTATTTCTATATTACTCTACAATAAATGTATTGAGTACTATTTTAACAGTGGTATTTCTATATCACTCTATAATTGATGTATTGGATACTATTTTAACAGTGGTATTTCTATATTACTCTACAATTGATGTATTGAGTACTATTTTAACAGTGGTATTTCTATAGCACTCTACAATTGATGTATTGAGTACTATTTTAACAGTGGTATTTCTATATCACTCTACAATTGATGTATTGAGCACTATTTTAACAGTAGTATTTCTATATCACTCTACAATTGATGTATTGAGTACTATTTTAACAGTAGTATTTCTATATCGCTCTACAATTGATGTATTTAGAACTATTTTACGGCAGTATTTCTATATCGCTCTACAATTGATGAATTGAGCACTATTTTAACAGTGGTATTTCTATATCGCTCTACAATTGATGTATAGAGCACTATTTTAACAGTGATATTTCCAAAACTTGTTATGTGTCTCGGAGATACTGATAACATCAATTTACAACATTTCAATTTTCAATCAGACGTTTGTTGCTCCTGCAATTTCACTCAGACTAAGCGTTTTATGACGTCACTATTGCAAAATATAATTATACGATCGAGGCCCTTATTAGTAAAACGTTTAGATTTAGCGGAATTGCAGGAACCACATACGTTTGTCTGAAAATTGATTATCAGCTTCATTCAGCTTGTTTTTTTTTTTTCATTTTGATATGCTTCCCTTTTTCGTTTGGATCTAGAATGAACCTGGGTTAGGGCCTACCCATTAGCAGTTATTGGCAAATAGTCTAGAACCTGAGCTTGTTTGCGTAACACACTTACGTCAAATTTTCTCTAGGATACAATAATATCTCTGACTTCATTTCATTTGATTTCATATAATATTTATATATACCCAATCAATTGAGGTATTTACTAGAATAATATAGGCCGATACAACTAACAAGTGGTCGAGTTGTCCTCATCAGTTTGAAAAAGACGAAGTAAGGAGAATGAACTTCTGATGAACGTCACGTGATGAATGTTTATTTCCTGAAAGTGAAGTGAATTACACTCGGAAGTTGTTTTAGTAATTATGGAGTGTTAATTATAGAATAAAACTTGGTCAATTGGTTATAAATATGAATTAATGGTCGCTTTTCAAAATGGGAAAGGAAACCGAATTGATAAAGGCCGTGAAGGAGGCTGACATTACTAAATTACAAGTAGGTACACGAGAGTAAAGTAGCCAACTGTACTCGTATCGTAACAGCTGTAGGTTATATGCAACATTCATTTTCAATTTTTCCACCTTGTGATTTTCATGAATAAGTTATAAAAATTATATTGTATGAGGAAGGGGAATAAAATTACAAAGCTGTATTTATTGGGTATTGAAGGGTTGATAATATATTGAGAAAATGGCTAAATAAATTTGAAGTTTGTTGGAGAAACCTAACCTAAGGCTAAGTTTTGTTTTGATTTTGGGGTGTAAGTTGGCACTCCCTTCCTGTTCTGTTCTGAGTCATTTAGATCAACAGACTTTCTTGGCATCATTTCTGCTGAGTGGAATTGGTAATTGTTAAATGATGTATTCAAAGATCCGGGCACAGGAGTAGCCCATAATTTATTTTAATTTCCTTTCAAAGTTGGCACTCCTTTTGTGTAATATTACTGAGTAATAATACTGCATCCCAATTTAAAAAATCAAATCAAAGTTATTTGAAATTTTGAGGTGCAATATCAAGAACACACTGTCAAGAGATCGCATTTCATTTCCTAGTTCGGCCTGGCCTGGTTTGGTTTTGTTTGTATCATTTTAAAAGTGAAAGAGTTACCTGTGGACGCCCCTGGAGAATTTTGTTGCCCCTGTCTAGCCCCTCATCTAATGTATCTTAGAAAAACCACCTGCTAAATGTACGTAATATGGATAGACTTGAGTTATTTGGGTGACTGTGACATTAGAGTTATATACTATCAAACATTGTAATAACATGACATAAAAGTAGACAGTCTGGTTTTGAATTGAAAGACATCTTGCCTTGTTTGATTTTCATATGATTACATATATATATACATGTATAAAGTGTATTTAGGTTGCATCTCAAATGAATTGCTGAATTACTACCCAGGACTGTTGATTCAACTATATCAACCAGTCATGTCTGATAGAAGCTCTGCAATGTCTGATTGACATTTTAGACTCTAGGACATCTTATTAAAAAGAGCATTGCTTGTTCACTATAAACAGTATTTTTGATTTGTAAGTTGTAAGCAATTGGGCCAAGATTTCACTGAACACAATTTAAAGAAATAACTCAACAGATCATGGATGACAAGTGTAGTTACCTGCAGAAAAAACACAAAACATACAGCCAAATCTGCAATTTATTTTTTCATTATTTCCAGAAATTATTACATTCTGAGCGAAGATCATCGTTAAAAAGAAACAGTGGCACGAAGATTATTGATGTGAACTGTATTGATAAAGAAACTGGGTACACCCCTTTAATTATCGCAACTCTAGCTGGTAGGTTTTTTAATGAGGAGCCTGGCAATAACAGTGCTTTTACTGGATTTATTGTTATTGTTCTGGTAATTTTCTGCTTTGATCAGAAATATTTACAATAATTCAAGTTCTAAATCTTGATTTGTCAACCCCGAAAAATCCTTTCATAATTATGATGATTGTTTTACATTGCCATATTGTTATGTATGGGGTATTGGAGAAAGTAAGCTATCTATTTTAAAGAAGAATTCCTAGGAAGAAAAGGTGTTTATTTATATCTTGATATTTTATACAATGTTTATGATATTAATGAGAGAGTATGCCATAAATTTGAATAAGCTTATCACTGACATTATATTTATCTGAAATGGCTATTTTGAGCTATGATAATTAATGATATATTGATACTTCACTTTGCATTGACAATTTACAGGAAACAAGAAGTTAGCAGAATTTTTGATACAGAATGGTGCCAGTGTTAATGTCTCAGATGTTAAAGGGTAAGTCTTGTAAATTGATCATCTAACTAATCCAGTGCTGAAATTGATATAGTTTTTTGGACATTTTTTTAGTAAATGCTTATGATATTAAAGATGGGTTTCCTTGTTTTTTAGTGACAAAAATTAAGCACAATATTTGGTGTTTCTAATGAATTATCATGTATTTGAATCATATCATTATATTCTTATTGCTTATAATTAAGAGTTTTTACCAATCATAAATGTCCATGTATGTACAGTCTGGATAAACAAAAAAAGAGTTTTTGACCTTTCTTGATGGGTCACTCATTGGAATTTTGCTGGTAATTCTCTTCTAATTTAGCTAATTATGAATCAATTATGGACATGTGAGACAAAATGGTATTTTTCCAAGTCATTAGAACACTTCTACTTTCTATTCATTTAAGCCTTATTAGCATTTTCATTTTAATAAATGAAAATAAGAGAACCCATCTTTAAATGTTTTTGACTAAATGAATGGAAATGATGCTTTGTGTTTTCTGGTCTTATTTTGAATTTATGATTTGATATTATTTTAGGAACTCCCCTCTACATCTGGCAGTATTTTCAGGAAATGTGGAGTTGATTGATCTTTTCTTTCAAAAAATGGACAAGGTAGGAACCAGGCTTTGTTTTCATTTTGTATATAGAGTTATAATTGTAGTCTGATATCATGATGTATTGAAATGAATCTCAATAAAAGCACTGGCCAAGGGGTTACAGAGCAATAGATAAGCTTGTTAATTATGTGTAAATTAAGATTTAGTAAGTTATTAGTCAAATATAAACTTATACACAATGTAGTCTAATATCTTGATGTTGGTAATGAACTGGTATTAATATATTTGTAAGTTGAATTATATAGGTCAATTGTCAGACTGTTGTCTGATTGACAACAACATGTTTTTTTAGGTTCTGTTTTAATATTTCTAAGAATAATACATGTATTATTTCAGGGAGTGAATCAGAATGAAGATGGTAATACACCGTTACACATCGCCTGTCAATCAGATCTAGAAAATAAATTACTTGTTATTAACAGATTATTACATGTAAGTTTTTATAACGTGGGCATCATTTGCCATCTGTCCATTCATCAGTTCACAATTGACTGATTTATATTATAATAATTAAAAATAAATAGAATAATTGAATATATTTATTAGAAATTTAACAAAATTTTTGCATCATTTCCCCTCATGGTCACCATATTTTATCAAGTTTTACTCTTCTAGTCAGATGAACGTCAATTAACAATGGTAAATAAAGATGGATTAACTCCCTTAGATGTAGCCGCCATGTTCAATAAAAAAGGTAAGAAAAAGAATATGATAGGATAATTTTATTAGGACCTGGGATTCACCATTTTGGATCTATTTTGTACTCTCTTGTTATATATTACACATATACTTAGTTAATCATAGATATTGATGAAATTTCCAAACATAAACACGAACACTTTGTTTTAGATAGTTTAAGTAATAAGTTTCTATGAATCCTCAGGTTGAGTAGAAGCCACAAAATTGTTCAAATGGGATCTCAGGCATTACCTCATGGTAATAGGATAAGACTATGTAAAAATGAGGGACCATTCCTAAGTCAGATCATATGATGTTTGAAATGACACCATCAGTAATAAATGTTGAAGAATTGTTAATACTATAAAGTAAAGTGAACATCCACACTACTCAAGGATTCATGTATTTCAGATACAGTATCAATATTGTTAGATTTTGACGAGGCACGACAGAAGAATACTCATGCTATAGTGGCTGCTTCCATGAGAGGAAACACAGAGGTGGTGGAACTTCTCTTAGATTATGGAATCTCTCCTGATTCTGTCAGTCTGATTTCTGGAACTGGTGCCATGCATGAAGCTGTAAGATTCTTTAGGTAATAAAGATTTTATAAATTTACTTTTGTAAGTGCCGGTTACTTGTTTCTTTCAATGACCCTAATTCTGATGCCTGTGCCAGTGCTTCTGAGAGTGGGCCTGGAGACTGGAGTCAGCTTTCACCCCCTAACTTTTGGCACTGAGATGAGCTGTTCAGAAAAGGAATCGAACTCTTTGTTTGACTTGGATTAAGAAATTAAAAAAGACATTTGGAAATTGATACTGCAAACTAATAATTGGAATATTGTCATCCTGCTCAAGAGTTATTGCCCTTGATTCAAAACATTGTAAATTTGACTAGTCTTATATCAGATAATATATTAATCTATTTGATATTACAGAACAGCAGTATGTGAGGTGTTGTTAAAGTTTGGAGGTTCACCAACTATAAAAGATACGAAAGGAAAGGTTAGTTGAGTTGTAGTTTTGATAGGTATTGAATATTCTAACCATAGACACTTTCATGGTAGAAGACTGATATTAATCAATGCTTGAGTTATTGGCGCCGAGCAAGGACCTTGGATCCAAACACTATTTTGCATTTTTTGGGTATAAGAGAAGGTTGGTTATCTGTTATTGTTTTAATCTTTATCTATTGTTTTGTCCAATAATAAATCAGATGGAAATTCATGTGCAAAGACAAAATTTCCCTCATTGTCCTCATTAGCTGAACACTGTTAGCTCTTACTGTCGTTGATTTAATTTCTATGTTCTATTACAGACACCTATTTCTATGGTGAAAGAATTACCACCTGCAGCCGCCACCAAATTTATTGAACTTTTTCAAAGTAGGTTTTTTTATATTTATGTGTCAATGTGCAGGGGTGTTCTTCACTTTCTGGATTCATGGAATTTACTGAACATTCAATAATACAAGTTAGAACAGAGTTCAGAAAACAATAGTAGGTGTAGACACAATTCAAAGTGGTGGGAAAAAAAATTTTGATTGTGACATAATCTGGTTCCGTATTGTTTGATTGAGGGCAAAATTTGAATAAACGGAACCTGTCAAGATCCACCAGAGAAGGTCTTCATCAAGATATGCCAACATTGATTTTAACCTCACAAGGGCATTATAACTTTCATATATTTTAGAAATATTTTCAGGTATAATTTATGATTTTTTGGATAATGAAGTTTTGAATACTGCCTCTTTGTATTGAATCTTAAGTTTGTTATAATGTTTTAAGTGTTTATTTATTTTATTAACAGAATATAAAACATGTACGCCACAAATACCAAAATCAACCAACTTGAATCAGATGCAGAATATATCAAAATCTCTTATTAATATTAGTAAGTTTCATACTTTTTATATTCTCATATCTTCCATGTGTATAACATGGCCTGTTGTTATTATATGTCCATATCTTCTCTGGGCTATTAATGACAGATAATAACTGTAGACTGTGCTATTCATCTGATGATGTGTAACTTGTGATGAAATGTTATGTACCCGTGTATTAAAGGAGTGTGTTTTATCCTATAATTATTGTCTTTTGTTATATACATATAATTTCCATTTTTTATTCTTGATTTAAGAGTTATTGCCCTTGCTCCTGAATATAGAAAATGTTGAAGCTCCTTTAGTTTAGTGCTGGGTATTACCAATCTTATTAGGATATATTAATGTTATATTGTACCAGCAATAATTCAGCTTTAAACTGATTTTCATGAACTTAGTGAAAGTGTCTCATTTTACCAACCACATATCTAAAGTTAGCTTATAATTTCTCCACAAAAAATTCAAAAACCTTTGACCCAGGATCTCTAAACTGGATTATAGCTCTCTAAAAACTCAATAATTCTGGGACTCCAAAGCACTATTTTATTTCTCATTTTTGATAATTTTTGTGTGTAGATTATCCAGTGCTACCCACCAATAAAGACTGGATGATGAATAATGATAGTTTCTGTAGTAGTTGTACAGAGAAAAATCCTAATACTCACTTGATAGATGGTAAGATGTCTCTAAATTTTTTTGATTTATTTCGATTAGTATTTAAAAAAATTCAACCTCACTACAATCAAACAATATCTCACGATTCAGTTGAATATCTGTATGAAATAAAATCTTAAATTATTTATACGCAAAGATTCCTCTCAGTTTTAAATATGTTGTTAATATGATTTCCAAAAATTTCAAACCCACAATAACTAGATACCATAATTTATCGTTTAAATTTTATTTAATCTTGAAGGGTTTTTGTAGTTATTATATATTATGTCATCACTAAATTAGTATAGTTTTATTCAAGATCTGTCTTGTCTTGTCAATGATATTTATCATTTTATAAATTTTGTAGGTAATCTTCAGACATTTTGGGTTATTCCGGAAGTCCATCATGCTTGGACAATATTTGATCTACAGATTGATCACATGGTTACTGGTATTACTGTGTATGGATGGTATGTCCAACTTTCTTTATGATTTAAAACTGGAATATTTGTCAAAGATAGGAACCTCTTGGCAAAGATTTTACATGGATACCACTTAGGTTCTCATGAGCTAGTCCATGGTCCTTGTCAAACCTCTTGGTAATGATTTTACGGATCCTGTCTAACAGCTGGTCCTTGGCCAAACCTCTTGGTAATGATTTTACAAGGATAACAACTTGGATCTTTCTTGTAAGCTGTCCCTTAAGCAAAAGAACCTTCGTTTTGCTATGATCTTTACTGGGTAACATCTTGGGTTATTTGTTCATAACCTTGACTGTTGTCATATTTTTTATTTATTTAGGAATAGCCCACAGATGGTGAAAACTTTCCAACTTCAAACATCAGATAATATCAAGTATGTTTTGGTATTCATATTTTTAACTTTATACTTTCACATCGTCCATACTGGGATAGCACTCTGACCCACAGTTTAACGAGTAAGCTTCTAATTCCCTCTGACACCCCAGTTCTAGACCTGAGATGTGGCACAGTGAGCTAGAGACATGTTTACTTCCTAAAAAAATTTCCCTCTTTGCACATTTGGTTGTTCATTTGAAGGGGAAGATTTAAAAAAAAAAACACCTCAAAATGCCATTGTTTTTCTTTTAGTTTTTGGGGTTTTGATAAATGTGAATGTATTTATGAAATGTTTTTTGACTTTGTTTTCCCACGATATATTTTTGTTGGTATTTTTTGTAATCTAGAGGTCCATGGATGACGTTTTTTAGTGCTCAATGTTTACAGACTGG
Organism: Lottia gigantea; assembly: GCF_000327385.1. Taxonomy (NCBI): domain Eukaryota; kingdom Metazoa; phylum Mollusca; class Gastropoda; family Lottiidae; genus Lottia; species Lottia gigantea. Next base: position 282,051 of record NW_008707309.1, read on the forward strand.
TAGTGATGATCCTAAAGCTGACGGTTAGTTGACTTTTCTTTTTCTTTCTTGTCATGTTTCTTTCTTGTCATGTTTCTTTCTTGTCATGTTTCTTTCTTGTCATGTTTCTTCATTTGTTTTTTGTTCAGCAAATAAAGGATATTCATTAAATAACTTGAAATAGATAAAGTGTGTATGTTTATATCAGTTAAAATAACACATGTTGTCAAGGAAATTAATGTTATAGAAGAAGAGATTTTATTAACACAATATTGCCACAGTGTTTCTGAAAGGCCGTCCTATATCAAGTGCCAATGATAATTTTTTTTTTATAATTTCAGCTGCAGCCCAGACATTTTCTGATTTCTCGATAAAAACAAGATATTTACGATTTTATATCCTTGACAACCATGGTGGAAGATCAACAGCATTTCAAGGTTTACAACTTTACGGTTCCGACTGTCGAATTCTAGAAACATTTCTCAAACTGGGCTTGGAGAGATTCTCTGATACTTTTATTAATCAGGTAAGAAAATTTGTTGGAATTATGAATTCAACAGTAGATTGAAGTATAAAGTATGTTTCATGATCCAAAGAGTGGCAGACACTATTGTGAAATCATAAATATTTATGGGGGCTCAACTTTCATATTTTTTACTCATTTACCGATCCACAAATTCATTTTATGTCAAGAACTGTGAGTGATTTTTATTGAAGGAAGTTAAAACAATGGCTTTGATAATTATAGGATATGAAAATACTTTGAAAGTAGTAAATAGTAATACAACAGATGAACAACTACATAATAGAATTTCCCAATATTTGGATTTGAATTTCATCCGAATGTATTTGAATGTTTATATTGCAGGGTTATAATACATACACTAAGTTATTAGAATTAACAACTGATGATATTCGACATATTGTAAGTTTGTTTAACAACTTGGGTTCACAGTAAAGGATCCTTTCTACCTTGAGCTGGTCCTTGACCAAACCTGTTGGCATTGACCTTGCCTGAATTATCCGTACCCATTAACAGCTGGGTCAACTGGAATAATGAGTGAAGATGACTTAATTAAGGTCATTGGACTATCACACAAAGACACTAAAACAAAATCTAATGAATTATAACCAACAACACACGTTGTGAAACCTTTACGATTTTTTAAGGCGAATATGTGGATATCTAGAGTCCTCTATGCTCTAACTATCTTAATCATTAGTCATTTATTTCGTGTTATTTCTAGATCCATGAAGAAATGGATAATCTATGTTTATATGCTACTATTCATGAATACAGAAAGAAAGGTATTTCAACAGTTGATATTTTTTGTTTGATTTTATATTCAATGTTAGTATTATCCTGTTATATTTAATTTGGTAATTGATGGTAGCAGATGTCAGATTATAACTCATTGAAACAGATTGCTGACAGTAAACTCTTATAAACTGGGAAGAGAACTATGTCTCCATGTTTTTATTTTTGAAAATTTTATTCACAAAAATATAGAACAGACTGCCTATATAACCCCTTTCTCAAAACAAAACATTTTATGGACAATATATTACAGGGTATAATAACTATTTATTGTTGCAGTAAATATTCTCTCAATAACAGAGATGTTGATTATAAAAGATATTAATTCCACAAAACGTTTTGGGTAACAGGCACTCTTCCTCAGTCGTGTACAAGGCACAGGTCAAGGTCAAGGTGTCTGCTATAGTCAGTTATTGGGAGATTATTTACTGGAATATTTCACTTTCTTACGGACTCCTCTACGCATCATTGAGATACTGACTGGCGAGATCTTATCCAGAATTCTTGCTACAACTACCCAGACAAGCTGTTTTCACGTCGTCCTTCTATACATATAACTATTTATTATATTATAGAGTATAAAGTTCGGTCTATGAAATGGTTAAGGGTACCAGTAACTAGCGGTGTTACCAATCAACCCCTACCCTCATTCAGTGTTCAATGTGATCCTTTAACATCTAGTCAAGTTACCGTTAAAATTATTGGTTGGTACAGTTATATTGACTTTTAATAACAGAACTGATACACTTTATTATATCATGTATTTTACTTCAGATGTTCTTAAAACACTGTCTTCATTACCCCACTTGGTACAGAAAAGTAGAACGTAAAACTCCATTCATTTCATTTTCCTTCTTATATCTCTGCATAGGTCCAGATAAAAAATTTCCTTCATTGCGCCCTGCATGGTGTTGCCTGTCTTCATTAGCCCATTTCATTTTGTTCTTTAAACTGGGAGACAGGGGAAGGAACTCTTATATGACAAGTTTTAGTGTAAAAAACAACATATTATACAATCATATAAACAGCAAATACAGTTTTGACACAAAAATTGTTTACAACCAATATACTATAATAAAAATAAATGTATGAATAAACTAGTATATGTTAACTCTGTCTACATTATAGGAGCAGAAGTGAAAGGAAACACATCAGTTGATTTGATTCCTACGTCATTACACGAAGGATCGACAGCCATATTTGATAATATTACCGTGACAACAGGTAGGATGTGCTGTCAATTCTTATAACTTGTTTTAAACGTTGGGAGAGTAAGTCTGCTGGAAATCAACCCCCTCCCTGACAATATCACACCTTCAATTGTTTTGTTTGGTTGAAATTCTCCTTCTTTTATACGAGCCTATTTAAGCAATGTTAATGTCATTTGATAAAAGAGTTATTAAAACCTGTAAATATTGTATATTTAGCTGGGACATGGCAGATTATGGTATCGAGTGTAGAAAACCCTGATATTAAAGTGATGGCTCCAGAAATATTAACAATCAGTAAGTCTCTTATATTTTTTTTACACTTTGATGCTAGTTTGTATTTTATTAGAACTTGTTGCCAGCTATAGTAACTCACCGAGTTATTGTTTTATTTCTGCGTGTATAGTTTTATCTACATATTGTATTTGGGAAATTACTAACTCTGTGTTTATGATGATATATTAAACTGATATTGATCTTAAAATGAAAATATTTAAATGGCCTGGAATTAATATTGGACTCCGTTGGTTTGATAGTACTCTCTCTGCTTGGCAACTAGTTTTCAAATTCAAATTCTCAAGACTAGAAAAATCCCAATGTCCCTTTTAACTAATTGTTTCAATAGTCATTTAAACTCTTTCAATTTGATAATAGTAGAAAAACCTCTACAGGTAGGGACATGTAGTTTTGTCATAAATGAGCTCCTCTTTAATTACAAGTAAATCAAAAACTGTAGCTTAGTGACATGATTGATTATTGAAATTTACCTTCTGCATATATAGGTTTAATTATTCCAATTTATGTAAGTATATATTGGTTTTCATTTATTGATTCCTCTATTTCAGAATCTGGAGGTAAAACTAACAGTGAAATAGATGCTCAGTTTGATGAGATACAGAAAATGTTAAATGATATGCAACTTTCATTAAGATAAGATTTGTCCAGTGCTTTTTATATTTTAATTTTTAATTTTTCTTTATTTCAATCCGGACAATATTCTGATATTTTTAGTCTTGCCATTTTAGTTTGAGCTACGCAATATTTGATTTTTATTTGACCATTATTATTGTTTTAAACAACTTTTTTTATTTACTTTATATTCCATGATACATTAAGAAAGGATTTGGGTGACGGTAACCAGCTTGGCTATATTACCGCCCATTTTGTGAACCTGAAAGGTCACCTAGATTTGTAAATCCATAGAGAATAAAGTGCTATTGTCTTCAGAAAACCAAATCACTTGTTAACTATATCTTATATTTGCATTAAAGTTTCTTCCAAAACCCTTCGAGCCAGGTATTTGAAAATATGCGGTATTACAACCCTAACAGATTTTATATTGTGAATTGTAGGTTTTCGATTTAGGGTTATGTTTGAGCATGTTTTATTTTATATTGCCTTAAAGGAACATTTAGACATTTTTCATTTATTTTGAATTTTCAAACTCATTTTTTCATGTACTATAATTATTCAAATGTGATTTTCCAAGTTTTGTTAACTCTAAACCTAATATAGTCTATATATTACTATACATGATTTTATTTATACACTGGCTATTTGTACCGTCATGATGTGTGTTCTCTATAGCTGCTAACTATGGTACAGATAAGATAAGACACTATAGGCACGCTAGTTTTTGGGGGTTTGTATTAAAGCATGAAGCCATTTTGATCGTCAAGAATGATATTAAGTAACTTTGTTAGGATTAGGTAGTGATGGTCATATGTTTTTTTAATGCCCATTTTTGTACCGTCGCGGTGCGAATAGCCACGGCCTTTTGTTTATTCGAATTAATCATCTTTTGTCATGTATTAGATATCAATACAGAATATATTAGTATATATAGTATAATATAGATCATATTGAATTATAAAACTTATAATAACTTTAAAAAGATATAGAATTTATTGTTCATCAGTCCAGAATATTTAATCATTCCTTATATAACTATGCATGTTTAAAACTGCCTTATGTATTAAGAATATTAGAGGATTAGATATTTGTAGTTCTTCAATAGCAGTATTTATCAAATGAGTTCTATAATATTGTTTGTCAAACCATTAGGACAGGGGTTTTCAACCTGGGGGGCAATTTTGAAAATTTTTGGGGGTAATAAGGCACTTTGTAGCCTAGATTAAAATTTTTGGACAATTATGATTTAAGTTGTTTTGCTCAGTCAAGCTATATTCTCTGAGAGAATCATGAACAAGTAAATATTATAGAGGAAAGTAGGGGTGGGGTGGGGGAGGGGGTAATACAATAGATCAAGCACCCTGAAAGGGGAGAGAATAAGGTTGAAACCCCCTACATAGTTGTACTGTATGTATGTATGATGTAATAAATTAATGTGTATAACGCCTGTGAATATAGTGATAATTCACCAACTTATATTATAATTTGTTTATGGAGTGAGTTCTGTATTATTGTTTGTCAAACCTGTAGGAGAAAGTTATTAGCTGGTTGAATATGTATTATGTAACAGTATTTATTACATAGTGTTATAAAATATTAAATGATAACTAAATACCTTTTGTGAAACAGCCTGAGCAATTTATATAAATATGAATTCTCGTCTAGAAGTGAAAGTTCTTGTTGATCAAGAATGGAAGTTTGTTTCAAGCAAAACTGACTTGAGATAATTTCCAGTCATCTGATTGGACAATCACTATAATTCATTCAGAATTTGAGTGTATTAACCAATCAGATTACTTTATTTCTTATAATTTGTGATTTTATCTGAGTAAAGTTAATATAATATTTATAACACAGGGTCATGACATAATGGTGTCTTACAGAGGGCATTGTTTCAAATTGATTTCCCTAATTCCCCTTCCCCCCAATAGATCAGGGATTGCTGTATACTTGGTAAAAAGTGCCATTTCTTTTGTAAATAGTTATATAGATAAATTGTAATTTTACATGGATTATTACTGAGAATAGTTATATATTTATAATGTTGAACGCCTCAATTTCAATTTGGAACTGATATTCCAATTTTCCAAATAATTGGTAAAAATTCGATTTACTGTTAAAAGTAAGAGGAGACATAGTTTTTCAAAAATTAAGGAACTTATTGGGTTTCACAGAGTTCTTATTACATCAGCCTATTTTTGGTTTGATTACACCTGAAGTCAGAAATTAGCACAAATTTCTTTTTTTCCCCCAGACAGCAGACACAAAAAATATAGATTGGTCTGGTCTTGGTATCAAAATGATAAAAATACAAAAACCAAAATGGCTGGGAATGAAACTATGTCGTTATTCCAATTTTAATTAGTGCTCTTTTATATTTCATTTTTTTGATAGTGGGAATTTTTTATATTTTTTATGCATGTTTTTATTTTTTGTAACCATTTTTTTGTCCTTATTTGAAGTCTTCATTTGTTCAGTTCACTTTTTGCTCCAAAAACGAGCACAGGGATAGAGATAAAATCAACCTGAAAGTCTAGACTGAACCATTACTATGAAATATGCATGTGCAATGGAAAGAGAAGAGTTCAATAGAGGTCTTGGGGGGTGTAAGTAATGGCAAGCACTATTTTCTGTTTTATTTCAGACTTGTGTCTATTTTTACCCGTTTGGAGATGTCAGGTCTCACTGGGAATTATCTATTGAGAGGCCATGACATGTAACAACATTACAACCGATTAAATAGTTCAGTAGATAAAACTGTAGAAATGGAATGCAATTTTTGCTATTTAGACTGATTGTAGTTGGCATTAGAAATTGTAGAGATGTTAATTGTAATGCATTTGAATATTTTGAGTGCTTAGCTGTGGTGAAAAGTAATCTGGCATAGAATTCATGTAAAAGATTTTAAAATTTGAGATTTTATGATTCATTATAACTTCATTACATTCTCCTGTTGTGTTATTTATATATTCTTTTATTGACATTAGCTTGTTTTATAGGTCACTGGTAATTATGCACATGCATGGAGGTTTCAAATCATAAATAAGACTAGTCCATTTAATTTGTAGGTAGAATAGATAGTAATTGATAATAGTAGACTTGCACTGTGTTTATTACTATTAAAACTAAAATCAGGCTAAAATATTTGTATGCATCAAATACAATATAGTAAAAGTTTTCTTGTCTTTGTTTTAAAGTGTTTTCAGCATGTGCATTAATACCTGTGACCTATTTATTTTTTATCCTTGCCATATTGTATTTTGTTATATTCTAGATTTTCCATTCCTTGTTTGAGTTGTGATGTTTTTTATCATGTAATTTTAGATTTTATCTCTGAGTCTGTATTTCATTCCGTTGTTATATTCTATAGAGATCTTGTTAAAAAACCCCAGAAATATTCGACGAACCTTTATAATCAATCAAATATTATTGGGTAGTTATTAATATTGATTTTTCCTTGAAAGAAATTATGTTTTAAAATAGATTTTAAGGGATAGAGACTTGTTTTACGATTGCAATACATACATTTAATTATAGACAAACAACATGTCCGATTTTTATTAAGTTAAATACCCAATGCATTATAAATTGTACTCTATCACCTCGGGCCTCATTCTTGAAAACTTATACAAGATAAAATCCAGATTGCAACACTAAAATCATCTTCTATTAAGTTTTCCAGAATAAGGCCCCTGGTAAAGTTAATATTTATACAACTGAAATGTTTTAAATGTATTTTGGACATTAGAAGAAATTAAAATAATTGTTTTGCTTTTGATTTGAAATCGATGTTATTTTAGATTAATAGTCTGTAGAAATGGGGTATGCATAATAACCTCTTGAGACTAGTCTGGAATCTTTATCCTGTTTATGACTTGGCATTCATTTAATCTTGTATCTAAACCCCTGGGCTGCTTTGCCAAGCTTATCTGGCAAGGGCAAGTCTAGTCGACTGTAAAAATTCTAAATTAAAACGACAGGTCATTGAGGTATAAAATCTGTATATTATAAACTGAATTATATGATATTTGTTAATAAACCTTCTCCTCTTTTTTCATTTTTGTACGCCCACATTTTAATGACGTCACCCCTGTCCACCCGCCCGTCCACAATTGGTTTGTGAACACAATAGATGCTACAGTTTTCATCTGATTTAAATGAAATTTCTAATAATGAGATCTTGCTCTTATTGCCTATTGGAAACATAATACAATCTTATTGTCTATTGAACTCATGATACAATCTTATTCTCTATTGAACCCGTGATCACTCATATTGTCTATTGAACTCATGATACAATCTTATAGTCTATTGAACTCATGATACAATCTTATAGTCTATTGAACTCATAATACAATCTTATAGTCTATTGAACTCATGATACAATCTTATAGTCTATTGAACTCATAATACAATCTTATTGTCTATTGAACTCATGATACAATCTTATAGTCTATTGAACTCATAATACAATCTTATTGTCTATTGAACTCATAATACAATCTTATTGTCTATTGAACTCATAATACAATCTTATAATCTATTGAACTCATGATACAATCTTATAGTCTATTGAACTCATGATACAGTCTTATAGTCTACTGAACTCATGATACAATCTTATTGTCTATTGAACTCATAATACAATCTTATTGTCTATTGAACCCATAATACAATCTTATAGTCTATTGAACTCATGATACAATCTTATAGTCTATTGAACTCATGATACAGTCTTATAGTCTACTGAACTCATGATACAATCTTATTGTCTATTGAACTCATAATACAATCTTATAGTCTATTGAACTCATAATACAATCTTATAGTCTATTGAACTCATAATACAATCTTATAGTCTATTGAACTCATGAGACAGTCTTATAGTCTATTGAACTCATGATACAATCTTATTGTCTATTGAACCCATAATACAATCTTATAATCTATTGAACTCATAATACAATCTTATAGTCTATTGAACTCA
>NW_008707309.1:291791-295000 GCF_000327385.1 Lottia gigantea
TATTGAACTCATGATACAATCTTATTGTCTATTGAACTCATAATACAATCTTATAGTCTATTGAACTCATAATACAATATTATTGTCTATTGAACTCATGATACAATCTTATAGTCTATTGAACTCATGATACAATCTTATAGTCTATTGAACTCATGATACAATCTTATTGTCTGTTGAACTCATGATACAATCTTATAATCTATTGAACTCATAATACAATCTTATAGTCTATTGAACTCATAATACAGTCTTATAGTCTATTGAACTCATAATACAGTCTTATAGTCTATTGAACTCATGATACAATCTTATTGTCTATTGAACCCATAATACAATCTTATTGTCTATTGAACTCATGATACAATCTTATAGTCTATTGAACTCATGATACAATCTTATAGTCTACTGAACTCATGATACAATCTTATAGTCTATTGAACTCATGATACAATCTTATAGTCTACTGAACTCATGATACAATCGTATTGTCTATTGAACTCATAATACAATCTTATAGTCTATTGAACTCATGATACAATCTTATTGTCTATTGAACTCATGATACAATCTTATAGTCTATTGAACTCATGATACAATCTTATTGTCTATTGAACTCATGATACAATCTTATAGTCTATTGAACTCATGATACAATCTTATTGTCTATTGAACTCATGATACAATCTTATAGTCTTCTTGAACTCATGATACAATCTTATTGTCTATTGAACTCATGATACAATCTTATTGTCTATTGAACTCATGATACAATCTTATAGTCTACTGAACTCATGATACAATCTTATAGTCTATTGAACTCATGATACAATCTTATAGTCTATTGAACTCATGATACAATCTTATAGTCTATTGAACTCATAATACAGTCTTATAGTCTATTGAACTCATAATACAATCTTATTGTCTATTGAACCCATAATACAATCTTATTGTCTATTGAACTCATGATACAATCTTATTGTCTATTGAACTCATGATACAATCTTATAGTCTATTGAACTCATAATACAATCTTATAGTCTATTGAACCCATAATACAATCTTATAATCTATTGAACTCATGATACAATCTTATTGTCTATTGAACTCATAATACAATCTTATAGTCTATTGAACTCATGAGACAGTCTTATAGTCTACTGAACTCATAATACAATCTTATAGTCTATTGAACTCATAATACAATCTTATAATCTATTGAACTCATAATACAGTCTTATAGTCTATTGAACTCATAATACAATCTTATAGTCTATTGAACTCATAATACAGTCTTATAGTCTATTGAACTCATAATACAATCTTATAGTCTATTGAACCCATAATACAATCTTATAATCTATTGAACTCATAATACAATCTTATTGTCTATTGAACTCATAATACAATCTTATAGTCTATTGAACTCATAATACAATCTTATAGTCTACTGAACTCATAATACAATCTTATTGTCTATTGAACTCATAATACAATCTTATAGTCTATTGAACTCATGATACAATCTTATTGTCTATTGAACTCATAATACAATCTTATAGTCTATTGAACTCATAATACAATCTTATAGTCTATTGAACTCATAATACAATCTTATAGTCTATTGAACTCATAATACAATCTTATAGTCTATTGAACTCATAATACAATCTTATAGTCTATTGAACTCATAATACAATCTTATAGTCTATTGAACTCATGATACAATCTTATTGTCTATTGAACTCATAATACAATCTTATAGTCTATTGAACTCATAATACAATCTTATAGTCTATTGAACTCATAATACAATCTTATTGTCTATTGAACTCATAATACAATCAGTCTATTGAACTCATAATACAATCTTATTGTCTATTAAACTCATAATACAATCTTATAGTCTATTGAACTCATAATACAATCTTATTGTCTATTGAACTCATAATACAATCTTATTGTCTATTAAACTCATAATACAGTCTTATAGTCTATTGAACTCATAATACAATCTTATAGTCTATTGAACTCATAATACAATCTTATAGTCTATTGAACTCATAATACAATCTTATTGTCTATTGAACTCATAATACAATCTTATAGTCTATTGAACTCATGAGACAGTCTTATAGTCTATTGAACTCATAAAACAATCTTATAGTCTATTGAACCCATAATACAATCTTATTGTCTATTGAACTCATAATACAATCTTATTGTCTATTGAACTCATAATACAGTCTATTGAACTCATAATACAATCTTATAGTCTACTGAACTCATGATACAATCTTATAGTCTATTGAACTCATGATACAATCTTATAGTCTATTGAACTCATGATAAAAACCTTATTGTCTATTGAACTCATAATACAGTCTTATAGTCTATTGAACTCATGATACAATCTTATTGTCTATTGAACTCATAATACAATCTTATTGTCTACTGAACTCATAATACAATCTTATAGTCTATTGAACTCATAATACAATCTTATAGTCTACTGAACTCATAATACAATCTTATAGTCTATTGAACTCATAATACAATCTTATTGTCTATTGAACTCGTGATACAATCTTATTGTCTATTGAACTCATAAAACAATCTTATAGTCTATTGAACTCATGAGACAGTCTTATAGTCTATTGAACTCATGATACAATCTTATAGTCTATTGAACTCATAATACAATCTTATAGTCTATTGAACTCATGAGACAGTCTTATAGTCTATTGAACTCATGATACAATCTTATTGTCTATTGAACTCATAATACAATCTTATAGTCTATTGAACTCATAATACAATCTTATAGTCTACTGAACTCATAATACAATCTTATAGTCTATTGAACTCATAATACAATCTTATAGTCTATTGAACTCATGATACAATCTTATAGTCTACTGAACTCATAATACAATCTTATAGTCTATTGAACTCATGATACAATCTTATTGTCTATTGAACTCATGATACAATCTTATTGTCTACTGAACTCATAATACAATCTTATTGTCTATTGAACTCATAATACAATCTTATAGTCTATTGAACTCATGATACAATCTTATTGTCTATTGAACTCATAATACAATCTTATAGTCTATTGAACTCATAATACAATCTTATAGTCTATTGAACTCATAATACAATCTTATAGTCTACTGAACTCATAATACAATCTTATAGTC
>NW_008707309.1:295906-339103 GCF_000327385.1 Lottia gigantea
TGACTCATGATACAATCTTATTGTCTATTGAACTCATGATACAATCTTATTGTCTATTGAACTCATAATACAATCTTACTGTCTATTGAACTCATGATACAATCTTATAGTCTATTGAACTCATGATACAATCTTATAGTCCACTGAACTCATAATACAATCTTATAATCTATTGAACTCATGATACAATCATATTGTCTATTGAACTCATAATACAATCTTATTGTCTATTGAACTCATAATACAATCTTACTGTCTATTGAACTCATGATACAATCTTATAGTCTATTGAACTCATGATACAATCTTATAGTCCACTGAACTCATAATACAATCTTATAATCTATTGAACTCATGATACAATCTTATTGTCTATTGAACTCATAATACAATCTTATTGTCTACTGAACTCACAATACAGTCTTATAGTCTATTGAACCCATAATACAATCTTATAGTCTATTGAACTCATGATACAATCTTATTGTCTATTGAACTCATAATACAATCTTATAGTCTATTGGACTCATAATACAATCTTATAGTCTATTGAACCCATAATACAATCTTATAGTCTATTGAACTCATGATACAATCTTATTGTCTATTGAACCCATAATACAATCTTATAGTCTATTGAACTCATGATACAATCTTATAGTCTATTGAACTCATGATACAATCTTATTGTCTATTGAACTCATAATACAATCTTATTGTCTACTGAACTCATGATACAATCTTATTGTCTATTGAACTCATAATACAATCTTATAGTCTATTGAACTCATAATACAATCTTATTGTCTATTGAACCCATAATACAATCTTATAGTCTATTGAACTCATGATACAATCTTATAATCTATTGAACTCATGATACAATCTTATTGTCTATTGAACTCATAATACAATCTTATTGTCTACTGAACTCATAATACAATCTTATAGTCTATTGAACTCATAATACAATCTTATTGTCTATTGAACTCATAATACAATCTTATAGTCTATTGAACTCATAATACAATCTTATTGTCTATTGAACTCATGATACAATCTTATTGTCTATTGAACTCATAATACAATCTTATTGTCTATTGAACTCATGATACAATCTTATTGTCTATTGAACTCATAATACAGTCTATTGAACCCATAATACAATCTTATTGTCTATTGAACCCATAATACAATCTTATAATCTATTGAACTCATAATACAATCTTATAGTCTTTTGAACTCATGATACAATCTTATTATCTATTGAACTCATTTTCAACTACATATATGGGGGTGCTGGGGGGTAAAAAAAAACAATGGATAAATAATGAGATATTTTATTACAAGAAATAACTACATGGCATTACTAATATTGTTATTATTGATGTTAACATGAAGTCACATGATATCAGATTGGGTCACATGACTTCAGCTGGGATGTCACATGGTAACAGATTGGGTCACATGATATCAGATTGGGTAACATGACTTCAGTTGGGATGTCACATGGTAACAGATTAGGTCACATGACTTTAGCTGGGATGTCACATATCATATCGGGTCACGTGACTTCAGTTGGGATGTCACTTGATAACATATTGGGTCACATGTTAACAGATTGGGTCACATTACTTCAGTTGGGAAGTCACATGGTAACATATTGGGTCACATGGTAACAGATTAGGTCACATGATTAAGCTGGAATGTCACATGATATCATATTGGGTCACATGACTTCAGTTAGGATGTCACATTATTACATATGGGGTCAAATGTAAACAGATTGGATCACATGACTTCAGTTGGGATGTCACATGGTAACAGATTGGGTTACATGACTTCAGTTGGGATGTCACATTATTACATATGGGGTCAAATGTAAACAGATTGGATCACATGACTTCAGTTGGGGTGTCACATGGTAACAGATTGGGTTACATGACTTCAGTTGGGATGTCACTTGATAACATGTTGGGTCACATGGTAACAGATTGGATCACATGACTTTAGTTGGGATGTCACATGGTAACAGATTGGGTTACATGACTTCAGTTGGGATGTCACTTGATAACAGATTGGATCACATGACTTCAGTTGGGATGTCACGTGGTAACAGATTGGGTTACATGACTTCAGTTGGGATGTCACGTGGTAACAGATTGGGTTACATGACTTCAGTTGGGATGTCACATGGTAACAGATTGGGTTACATGACTTCAGTTGGGATGTCACGTGGTAACAGATTGGGTTACATGACTTCAGTTGGGATGTCACATGGTAACAGTTTGGGTTACATGACTTCAGTTGGGATGTCACGTGGTAACAGATTGGGTTACATGACTTCAGTTGGGATGTCACATGGTAACAGATTGGGTTACATGACTTCAGTTGGGATGTCACGTGGTAACAGATTGGGTTACATGACTTCAGTTGGGATGTCACATGGTAACAGATTGGGTTACATGACTTCAGTTGGGATGTCACATGGTAACAGATTGGGTTACATGACTTCAGTTGGGATGTCACATGGTAACAGTTGGGTTACATGACTTCAGTTGGGATGTCACATGGTAACAGATTGGATTAAATGACTTCAGTTGGGATGTCACATGGTAACAGATTGGGTTACATGACTTCAGTTGGGATGTCACATGGTAACAGATTGGGTTACATGACTTCAGTTGGGATGTCACATGGTAACAGATTGGGTTACATGACTTCAGTTGGGATGTCACATGGTAACAGATTGGGTTGCATGACTTCAGTTGGGATGTCACATGGTAACAGATTGGGTCACATGACTTTAGTTGGGATGTCACGTGGTAACATATGGGGTCACATGGTAACAGATTGGGGTTTTCATATGATTTCTTATCTAGGTCACATGACTTTTAATTGAGGTCACATGACTTTTAATTGAGGTCACATGATCATCCATTTGGGTAACTGATGTCAGATTGGAACAAATTTGCTAATTACCCCTCAGTGTTGTAATTTAAAAGCTTTCAAACAAGATGTAAACATAGATCATAACAAATTACATTCAAAACTGCAGAAGATAAATTAAAAGCAACCATTATTGTTATTTATAATACAAACAGGGAGGGCGTATATACAATTAATGCAAAATAAAAAATAGTAATGTACATACAAGTTCGATTTCAAATATAAAACTTAATCCATTTTCTGGTAGAATAAACAGTTATTTTAATATACTAGTCTAGACGCGTCTTCTAGAAACAACCTTAGTGCTAGGATATCCTCAAATCAGTGTTATAATTTAAAACCCCTGGATATCCTAGCGCTAAGATCGTTTTGAGAATATCTGACCAGAATAATATTGTGTTAACTATTTCTTAAACTACCTATAAATAAGTGAACTGTTTGTTTTGAATTGTTCCAGAATTTCCATGAATATATTTTATCAACTATACAATAAAAACACAATATAAATCATAATTTATTATTACTCAATAATTAAGTTTTTACATCTAAAATATATCAGCTTAACTCATAATATTACCAAGACTCATTCTATATTCTTTAAAGCAGAAAGGGGATTGTTTCAGCTTCATTTATGCTGATTGAAAATCAAGGAGCAAACACCAAGACCAGTGCTTGGAGCATTTCTCTCCTTGTACACTTAATGGTGTTTGTATTCCCAAAATAGAGCAGAAAAGCAGAAAGTTAAACCCCCTTTGGTTTTTGTATCTTGAGGAATATCCCACATTGCAAACTTCATGATGAAAAGCCAAATTAGGAGAAGAAAAGGAGGATGTTTCAACTTCATTTCAAGAGCTGAAAGTATTTTTTTGCTAATATAGCCTGTGTTTTCTAGAGTCAAAGCATTTCTCCTCATTCCACACCGCTTAGTGTTTGTCTGCATAAGTCCAAAAAGAAGCGAAAAAAAAAGTAACACTCCATCTCATTTCATTTAATTCACTGAAAAGTTAGAGGGAGTCTTGGCATTATCTTAATTTGAGTTATCTCCCTTACACCATTACAAGCCAGTTTCATACATCAAGAGTATTAGAGTATTCCAGGCCATGTTTTCAAAAGCTTAGCACTTGTGTTATTTCATGTGATGTATTTTTATGTCTAATGATTTTTTATCTCTGTGGCTACATTTTTAAAGAAATTCCATGATACATTTTTATGAAAGGTTTTCCATTTCTGTAAGTATAACTCCATTCCACCTCTAATAAGTTTGATTTTTAATACATATTGGGTTGATTCTCACGATAGAATGAAGAACTTATAAAAAATTGAATTAAAAATGAAATTATATGAGGAAAATCACACTTTAGGAGAGATTTTACCTAATACTGAAGATTATTTTAAGAGAAAATGCCTCGGGGAATTCCATAGGGTAATATTCACACTGTTAAACTCTATTCTATCTTGATGTAAATTGTATTTAAACTCGGAAAATTAAAAAAGATTTTTTTTACAATCTTAAGATAAAATCAATGAAGGTAGCCATCTTGGGACTTCCTGCCTTCTTTCTTGGGAAACTTCTAGGGAATTACTCAGAACAGTTGAAATTTGTGCACTAATTCCCAGCAAAAATGGTCTTGGTAGTTTCAAGATATTCAGACCAATCAATTTAAATCCCCAACCAGTGCCTTTGTGGCAAAAAGTGAAAATACTAAACACTAACAGCTGCTATTTCTCTCCTTAAATTATCAGTTAAAAATTTGTTAATACCTTGACTGCAATATCCACCTTTCTTGTATTATGAAGTTTGTAACAGCAGCAATTTGATTGGATTGTATGCTACGAAATAGGACCAATCAAATCAGAGCAGTTGTATTGTTCACAATCCTCCTGTCAAGGGCTCTGATTGGCTATATTTGCTATTAAACAATCCAATCTAATTGCTGCATTTACAAACTTCTGTGATACAAAACAGATGACTAATGCAGACAAGATTCCAGACAATGTTTGTAATAGCTTGACATTGTGAAGATGTGATATAAGAAAGGTGGTTATTGCAGTCAAGGTATAAAACAAAGTTCGTAATAACTTGGCATTGTAAAGATGTGATACAAGAAAGATGACTATTGCAGTCAAGGTATAAAACAAAGTTTGTTATAGCTTGACATTGTGAAGATGACTATTGAGGCAGACAGATCTATCTACCCCTAACCAAGACTGTATCAATATAATATAAATAACGAATGTTGCTAGAGGTTTTCTATATAACTATATTTATACAGGATAGCATACAATAGTTAATAATAATAATAATAATCACATAATATAGAGGCGCTCGTTAACAATTATATCATTATGTCTAATTAGCAACTGATAACTGAATATAATTATAATACAGGGAACTGTATCCTGTATTTCTAGAGGTGTTTTTATTTGACAAATTAATATTCAAAATTCAAACCATTTAATGGCAGAATCCTGGAAATTTCAACCTACGAGCTTCAGTGTTGGTTGGATGTAAAAATTTTATAGTTCTAGTTTAGAAAATAAGATTGAAAAATCTTTAAAAGTTGTGTCTGTTTCACAAGTTTGCTAAATTTCTTTCAGGTCCTTCTTCATCAATGATGATTATACCCACTGTAATCTTTATATTGTGATCTTTTAAGAAAAAAGTGAAAACCGAAACTTTTTAAAATAAGTTGCTAATCAAACATAAATAATATATCGTTAACCTTGCCGATAGTATTTACAATTATCAATCATGTGACATAAAACAGCCAATCAGAAGAGTTGACTGTTCTTATTTAAATATTTACATCATCAACTATGATTTGAAGGAGCTCTACCATCTACGAACATTTTACAAAAACCACAATTAAAGCACTTTCTTCATTTTGCACAATTCACCCAATTGTAGGTAAAAATATAGTTACATTTATAAAGAATTAATTTCATACGATTACTAATTTTTTTAACAATAACAGATTCAATTTTCAAAAATGTTATGACAGAAAATCTGTGTCACTGAAATTGAAAAATGCCTCCTTTCGCTTGGAAATTATTTTCTGCATTCTTATTTTTCTTTTTTTAAACTTAAACCAAACAATCAGAGTATCGTGTTACTCTTCTAATTTTACAAACAACAAAATCTCAAAAATCAATTCAGAACAGAAATTCTAATTCAGTCAAAATAATATCTCAAAAAGATTAAATAATGATTTCAAATATGCAAATATAGTAGGTAATGAGTTGATAATTATGCGCATATATAATGAGGCAAACAAATATCCTTCTTAACATAATTTACCCAATCATATTCAGCCATCCTTATTGCTTTCATCCAATCAAAACACTCCTAATATAAATAACATCATCAAAAATTTGACCAATGAAAAACGAGTTTACAAAAGGGCATTGAATAATTTAGGCATGCAACAGAATGACAGATACACGGAACAAAAGCATGGAAAAATGTAAATAATATCATTATTATACTTGATATGGATCGTAGTTATCTCCCTTTAATAAGGAACCGATAATCCAACCACAAAACTGACTGCGATAGTTTGAAATGAACGACCGAAACTTCGTCATCAAAGTACAAACTTAAGTCAGCCAACACTGTTTCAGCAGCTCGCTCTCATTTCCGCAAATTCTTTTTACGATCATGGATTAAAAAAACACCGTAAATAAAATTATAACGCCATAAATATTGAATATAATATCCATATGATGATATACCTTTAGTAACAAACACTCCGGTTGGCTGAGTATTATGCAAATGACCTGAGATATCCAATCAGATTATGTCTTCTATTTCACTACAATTTCAATTATCCAACCACATTTCACTTTACATACTTCATTCTAAGATCTCACGATATCTCATTTTAAATTCACATGGCAAAATATCTACTGCAAAGTCACATGATCATCCAATATGGCCATGTAGCAACTGGAAATCTTACTTCCAGGAAAATGGCCACATAGCAATGCAGCAGAATGTCATACGATTTCAATATATGGCTATAAAAATGCAGAGAGTCACATGATTTCCATATATGGTAATATAAAAACACAGAAAGTCACATGATGACCATATATGGGAGAGAGAAATGCAGTAGTAAACAAGTGTTCATATAGACACTATGATGTTTTCAAAATGATTTAACAGAACAGAAGCCGAGATTTTGCATAGTTTTTATGAAATGTCCATACAAAGAGAAGGTAATGCACTAATTATTGCGAATAGCAAGAGAGGTGGAAACAGGAAGTGAGGGGGATTATGGGGGCACGTAGGCGGTTGGTTTGTTGTATGATTGCATGTGAGGTCGCGGTTGTCTGTTACCACCGGCTGATTGAACTGGAGGAGGAGGCTGATACAATGGAGAATGTACATCTTCGATATATGGATCATCAGCCATCATGTTACGATGATTGGCAGGGGGTGTTGAAGCTTCACTCGATCCGGCACGATATTCAGGGGAGGTAATTGGAGGTTTTTCGTCAGCCATTATCAAAGGTTTTGAAGATTCTTGCTGTTTTTCGTTTTCGTCTAGCTCATCAGGTAAAATGACTGGTACTCCTTTATTAACGAAGGTATTCTTATCTTCAAGAGACATTTTACCCTTTCGTTTTTTACGGTACAAGATACAGGCGACCAGAAGAGCAATAAGCAATATGGCGACGATGACCACAGCTGGAACGACAGTAGTGATCCAAATATCATCTCCCGTCTTTGCTGATCCTGTGGCAACTTTCTCAGTTGTTGTTTCGGGTTCAGGGGTCATGGGCGTTGTTGTTTGATCGTCTGGTTCTGGTTTTGGCTCTGGATTGACGTATGGTGATAATAATTCAGGGAAATCAGGGTTGTTCAGACAGCCTCCTTTAGGGATGGTACCAGCTTGCTGTATTTTATAAGGTTTCAGGGCCTTCTCTGCTTCTGGTTTAATTGTGCCGTCGTCGTTCATGAACTTACTGAACATATCTTTCAGATCTTGAACAGGGCAGTCGGAACCTGACAGAGAAGTGTTGGTGAATTTTATGATGACAGATCCTCTTTCAATTCCTGTTAACTGGATAGAGTTATGGTTACGATCCCCGAAAGCTTTGGCGAGTCGGTTAACAAGATGAAGGCGATTGGTAATATTTGACATAAATTTATCGTAATCAACGTCCAAAGTGATGGAAACTTCGTGGTTGATGTTCGCCAAATGTTTCGGACTGCCACCTTTAACCTTGACCTTGAATGAATGCGTTCCGATCAATCCCTTCATGCCTTTCTTAGCAACGAGTGTGAACTTGTGAACTCCGGAATCACCTGGTGTTGGAAAAGCGACCAATTGCTGTCGTTTATGATCCAATTTCATCCAATAGGATTTAGGAATAGGATCTGTGGAGTTGGCGTAGAGTTCCAATTCCAAATTTCTGGTATTACCGACTTCACAATCACTGAAAGTATCCTTTGGAATTTTATATTTATGAAATTCACCAGACATGAATTCAATTCGACCAATCGGATTCTCGACGTTTGGTGGAAGATTGGGGATACATCCTGGTTTGGAATCAGTAGGTTTGGAATCGGTGTCTGTCTTGGTTGGGAAAATGGTTTCTTTGGGTAACGGCATAGTTTTGTCTTGGTCTGTTGTTTCTGGAGTAGTTTGAGATGGTTGGATGCCACCAGTTGGTTTAGGTTTCATGGGCATGGTTGGGGTAGGTTTTCCCGGTTCGTCAGTTTTCATGGTGGTCATGGATTGGGTGGGTTGGATGCTGAACGTTGGTGAGGCTTCACCGATGACTGGACGGGTCATTTCATCACCTGGTTTAGTCATAGTTGGAGGTTCCTGGGGAATGGTTGGTTGAACACCAGGTGTCGCTAATGGAGTGGCGCGGATAGCTCGACGATGACGTTTATGCTCTTGGAAACGACTGTTGGTCACGTGCCAACTGAGGATCGCATTTTTCAAAGCTTCTGCTAACTGTCCATTTTGAGCCTCAGCTTCAACTTGTTGAAGAATCGGTAAATGTCCAGGATCGACAGTTCCACAACCTACTCTCCATGAGACAAACACACCAGATTCTTTGGGTTCCTTGACGTTTCCAGGCCCGGACACCAAGGCTGTGTCATCGGTGATCGGGTTGCCGTTAACTGGAATCATTTTCAACATTTCAGGAATCAGATTCAAGTATGAAAATCGATTCAGTAAATCCAATCGTCCATTGCTGGTTAATTTTTCTAAATCGGTATCCAAAATTATGGTAACTTTTGTTTCAGGTTGCTCGCGTTTGCATCGTACCATTTTTGGTCCTCCCTTAACGAAGGTCAGTGTTGTAGCTGGTTGGCTGTTTCTTTCTGTAACCACGTCAATGGTGAAGATATCTTTAGCTTGGGCATTCTGGTTGTTTTTATCCGTGGCAATGACTTCAATATAGTGTTGTTTTACATCAGTTGGTAGGGGTATTCCTTGTAAAACTTCTTTTTTGGGGTCAAAACTCAACCATGACGGCAAGATGTTTTTACCAGCTTCTGTTACCTGCAATTAGAAAAATAACAAAACACTTAGAATTGGTCAAAAAAACAACATTACTACATATTCAGAAAAAGAATTTGAATGGACAGACAGACAGACATGGGATTTGACTGTAAAATCTAATTAGAATTGGTAGAAAAACATCATCAGAAATTTCACTCATATTATGAAAATAGACAGACAGACAGTCAAGACAGGGGTGTCAACTAACAAGGTCCACACAGAAAGATAAATAAAAACAATTTATTTTTGCTTGAGAGTGATAATGGGTGAGGCAGGACTCTGATTCTGAAGTAGTATTGGTGGAACTCATATAGAATCATATAGTCAGTAAACTGAGATTTGACTTATTTGGCTCCCCAATTTCAATAACAATATTTGAGTTATTAAATATCCAGTGCAGTGAACCCCCACTGACAATTCTCTGGCCTCTACTGGACCTATCCATCTAAAGATTCATTGAAACGTGTGTTTGCATTGGGCAAATTGCCGAACCATCACTCATCTGGAATTGAAAACCTCTGTTTTTGTGATTGGCAATTTATCGGGGACCAAATGAAAGCTAGCTTAAAGACTTCAGACCTAGCTTTACTTTACAGTTCTCAGTGGTTATAATGTGTAGAAAAGTTTACTTTGTGACCCCCAAAAATGTCACCTTAAACTATAGATATGTATCCGTATTTTTAACTCTTTACTTTGTGACCTAGCAGATGAGATTTTTGTTGCCAAAAATTAGATTTAATTTTGAATTTCAAATCAAAAATTATTCCAGTGGGCTCTATAATTACTCAGAGTTTAAAAGCTCAGAAAATCTCGAAAAAAAAATAAAAGGCAACTGTCTAAAATCGTGAATTTTTTTTTTATCAGCTTTGATACCTAACAGACCTTCTTTCTTGAAGAGTTACGCATTCTCTAATTTAGATTGAAGATAAGGAGCACAGAATGATGACTGGTGTTTGTGTTTCACGTCTGCATGTTTTTAGTTTTCACGTTAAAGAATTTTAACTTTTAACACTGAAAGGAACTTAATGTACTTCATGCTGTGAGAGATATTTAAAGATGGGGTGTCCTAATTAAATATAATTCTAAATTTGAAAGTTTTATAAAATGAAATGGGAAAGACACTTGGGATTTTGTTGAATAAGCATTAGATACAGAAAGTAAACAAGAAATTTTCAAAGTCTTCAACAATTCGGTTATTACATCTAGTTATTTGGTTTTCACATGGGACATCAAGAATATATAAAATTTGATAAAAAAAAAAATTCTAATTTTTTCCAAAACTCATTTCAAATCCACCACAAGAAAATCATCACAGAACGTAAAATTCTATTTTCTTTTTTTGCCTACTGATCTCTTGTATTAGACGACTATTCACGAGTTTTTATAACCAATAGATGTTAAGTGACAACCAAGTCAGTTTATTATCAATTATCCAGACCTTTTTGTCTAGTCAAATGACATGATACAATGTTTCTGGATAATGTTAAAACATCATTCGCTGGAAGGAAGGTTACATGAAAGCCTTTTCAATTTTTCAGAAAGTCTTTTGAATCAAAATTTCATTTGAGACCGGAAATATTTCAAGGTTGAAGATAAAAATTTAGTTTTTTTCCTAATTTTGTTTGAAATCTAGAAAGAATTAGAATAAATTATTTAAAACATTTTGCCTGTTGACGTATCACTTTTATATTTCTAATTTGTGAGCTTTAAGCTCTCAATCCTAAGTCAAACAAGGGGTGAGTTTTGAGCTGCACAGCAATATTTCCAATGCAGGGCATGCTCCACTGCTTACCCTTCCTAAATACAAAATGTCAACCTCTCACTGGGTACATAGCTTAATTGAAAAGTGTTTTTTTTACTCAGCATACCAAAATAATTTGTCGAAGGCCGGTATCCCAACTTTAAACCAAACATGTACTATATTATCATCAGATGAAATTAAAAACGTAACATTTTTTTCCTCAGTTACATTGCTCGAATTTCTGCTGACTTTATCAAATTCCAGAATTCTAATAAATAATAGAAAAGTTTAGAGATGGATTTCATGTAGTCTTATCTTTTACAATTTCTCATTATTTTAAAAGGAGAAAAGATTATTAAGAATTTTTTATGATGCTCAGAAAGTATGAAGGTATGAGTACCCATGGGACTAGAATATTTTACTATGTCGGCTCATCTGAACTGTATCACTGACAGGAGGAATGGGTGTGTGAGAATTATAGATGTAGAAGTTTGGAGGAGTGCCCTGCCTTATTACAGAACAGCTATTAAGATTTATATTTTCAAAGCTCTTAAATCATTTCACATAGAAAAAAATGTCTTTGAGTCACTCCCTAAATTCTACAGCCACTGCTTAGCCCTTGACCTAAAAATTCATAGAAACACCATAGATCCTTTACAACAAATAAAGAGCTAGAGGTATTAAAATTCGTTACAATTTAACAATACATCTAACATGGCCTCCTGTCTTAATTATCTATATTAGTGAAACGTCAATTGAAACAATTCAATCATGTTACGTTTAAAGATCTCAACATTGATTGACGTTTTTATAGAACGACTTTCTTCTATTAAGTGCACTCCATTACTTTTAGATTATTTTAGACTTTTTTAATTCAAATTCTTGACAATTCATTGAAATCCGATTTCCTTTTACAGAATTCTCGAATGTTGCAATATCTAACAGGGAGAATGAACGACTGATTGGCTGTATTAACAGCGTACAATCCAATTAAATTGCTGCATTTCGTGATAAAAGAAAGGTGATTATTGCTGTCAAGGTATAAGACAAAGATCCTAATATTTTGACATTGTAAAGATGGGTGTCTTCAGACAGAGTAAGTTATGTCACATTATAATTTGAGGGATTGAAATATTAAAAAAAAAAAATACATTTGACAAATTTCCTGTCTTGTATTTTGATGGATAACTTCGTTTTGAAATGATAGATTGTTGCAAACAATTGGCGTTAATAGATCTATAGATGTTAAAATGGTTTCTGTCATGAAAAAAAATAAATAAAGGGGGAATAACTCACCTGATATTGAAGAGATTGTCCTTTAAATGCATCCTTGGGAATGGAATAGTTGAAAAAATGTCCTACGTGTGCCGTGGCGTCGGGGATTCCCCATAATATTCCGATATCATTACTCTTCCCAGAATTCACTGCTTTATCTACGAGATTTAACAAATTACTGTCTCCTAGCGACAATCCTGGATTAACCAATGAAATAATTAGAAATAAACTAAAGACAGGTTTAAATAATTTAACACGAGTACACATCTTGCACAATTCCTGAGTGGCAGCCATCTTGCCAATTTTGGTTCAGTATAAATCCAGTACACAGATATGTATCTTGGAATGAAAAAGTCCACACTAAATGGAATGCAAGTCCATTACTTATCCACAACGTTATTTTAGACACAACCAAACTTCATGTACATTCTTGACAAAGATTTTATCATTAATCAACCTGAAAAGATAAAAATATAAAAAATCAATAAAAGGCAAAACCATCCGATAAATACACAAGTTCATTATAGAATAGCAATAAATCAATGTTAATATGAACTAATCGATAAATATGAATTTCTTATTGATCAAAAAGAGAGTTTATGATAAACACTATAACAGTACTTGAAGTTATAATAACTGAATCTGTAAGTCCAGCCTGGGTCAGAATTTCCACAGAATAAACACAAACTCTGTAATTTACATGAGTCAGAAATAACTGTAAAGTCCAAATCATTGTGTAACATTTAGCCAATGAGGAAGGTGGAGAGAGCAAACAGCATACAAACAACACATCTAAGAGAATAAACCTTGAGTGTCGCAGGATCAGGCTTATCAATTTCTCAAGCCTCAGTTAGTGCATTCGAGAGCCGTTCCCTCTATACTCTCTCATACACCATATAACACCATAGTACTACCTACACTAGTGGTGTTGTTAAGTCAAAAACTTATAACAGATTATGTACACAATCAGTAAGTTTCAGACTAAAACTCTTCAATAGAATTTGACTGTTCCCAGCATAAACTCAACATCTGTACAAGGTATCCATTGCATTTCTCTAGGCTTGGCTTCTAATTTTAGCTATTCAAACATCCTTGAACATGACTAATGTTTCAACACACTTGGTTTTGAAATAAAAATTCTAAATCTCATTATTATCTAGGGTGTGAATTAGATATCTTAGTAAATTTTCCTCATTGCACACTGCAACCAATTTCCCTTATAGTATAATATTAACTTAATTTACATTTATTGCTATGTAGTATAAGAAATCCCCCTTATTGTACACTGCATGGCATTTGCCAGTTTTTAATACCATAATCCAAGGAAGACAAATAGTAAGCAAGGCTGCATTTCATTTTGAGTACAATCTGAAAGGATGTCAAGTTGACAGGCTGAGTTGTTACATATAGTGCTCCAAAAGAGTGAGAATATAATAATTATATTAATATAGTAACTTGTTTCAAATCTTGCCTACCTCTCAAACTATTTTTTCATAAAATGGTTTTTCACTCAAGATTTTTAACTTTAGATCAGAGCTGTCAAGAAAGTTATGTCAGCAAAAACCCAGATCCAACTTTTTATAGGCCTAATTTCATACTAGATTTGATTAGCATCTTTCAATCACTAGGGAGCTGGGGCTACTAATTAATCCTTAATTAGATTTAAATTAATCAAGCCAGTCTTCAAGTGAAAGGGGTCATATCGACATTGCCTTGCAGAAACAATTATACTTGCAGCCTACAAAAACAACCAATCAAGTACAACTAATGGAAGCTTGGGATACAATGGTTAAATTAATCAAGTTAAACCAATAGTTGCTTAATAGGCTACAATATTAATTAGAAAATTGCTCAAGTTAAAAAATATATAACTTCCAACTGTCACTTGCCATAGTTCACAAAAATTTCAAACGAGTCCAAATAAAAAAGGTTCTGATTCTATAATAGAACATCATAAATATATTTGGAATAGTGCTCAAAACAAAACAAAAGTCTCACTCAAATACAACTTTCTATTGCTCAAAAACAATTCATTTAGGTCAAGATTCAAGGTAGCCTATATGTTCTACTAAAAATATGACAAAAATTAGAACAATATTGATTGCATGATGTCTGATGTGCCTGATGAGAAGAGTATTCTCAACAATGCACTGGCTTAGCTTTTGTTAAGACACAAAAAACCCATTTCAAATAGTGCATTTCCACCAGTTTTCATGTTGATATTACAATAAGTTAGAACTACAATACCATTGGTAATAGCTGGAAGTCCCAGCCTAAAACATTATCAGAAATATCACTGGAAGTGGAGCTAGTAGTATAGGTCTATATTAAATACAGTAAGTTCTAAAGACCATCAATACTCTCAGTAATAAATATTGCCCTGTAAGTTCCAGCTGTAATAAGAGAAATATGTAACCTAGTATTGGTCTATTTTTAACTCTATTCTTCATATTTTTATCTCTGTACCCATCTAATACCTTCACCAGATTCTCAGTGCAGAGTGTAATCTATCAGAGTTGTAATAAACCTACACATGTTGAGTCATAGTTTTCTACAGATTCATTTTTTGTCTACAGCGTCTCACATTTTAGTAATAACCATTACATCATAGGCTTAAATTCAGTTTTTTGTATGGTCACTAATTGGCAAGTATATATACCTGTATTCTTTGTGGTTACATAATTAAAGAAAATATTTGAAATTGTTAATAAATTTCATGGCCACTAACTTGACAAGAATAAGTATTTGTGATATTTTAAAAGATGTAAATTGGAATTCATCATCGTATTTGAGACAATATAATAATAAAACCATTAACCAAAATCAAAGTTTAATTTAACAACTAACGGATGAGAAATATGAAACTGAGGGGTCTGGGCAAAGCTGGTGCCATTTCTATACCCCCTTTCCCTGTACAAACGCCACTGAAAAGATGAGAAAAGAAACCACAAAGCAGATCAAAGGAGCACAGATTATATGGTCACCTATGTATCATTTATGAAAATCAAAAGACAAATCTTAGGTAATTTACCCAGCGAGGGATATCAATATAGCTTCCTTACATCTAATTCTTACTCATTATTTTTCTATATAGACTTGATATATTATTCATTTCTCTTAACAACACTACCTGTATGAGCTTGAGAAATGTTGAGTTAATAAATACAGAAATAGTATATAATATCTATATATCTAGTGATTCTATACCTATAGCTATTTCTAGATGTCATATAAACAGAATATCAAGTCATCAAATAGTGTATGAAAAAGACATATTAATATTTTAGTTTATGATCTGATTATATTGTGACATCTTTATCTCCACATTAATATCACCATTATAGTAATACAGACCATAAAATACATAATCTTAACATTCTAATAATAACTACACATCTAGCACTTTATATCAAAACTAGATACCTTGGAATACTCAATACAAACAAACTGTACAAAATATAAATACCCTCAGGGGTACAGATTGTAAAAAAAGAAGGTTCGTAAATCCCTAGGGGTAAAGATTGTAAATAAACTCAAGGAAATGAGAAATATAGAAATCGATAACTCCTTTATTGTCATATTACTCTATAAATTTATACAATGTTCTGTTTTAATGTGCATCTTTATGCAATCTTCATTTCCCCTCTGGGTATTGATCATTTATATTTACTGACAAATTTCAGTTTTAAATGGAGTGTTACTATAAGATTGATCATTTATATTTACTGACAAATTTCAGTTTTAAATGGAGTGTTACTATAAGATTGATCATTTATATTTACTGACAAATTTCAGTTTTAAATGGAGTGTTACTATAAGATTGATCATTTATATTTACTGACAAATTTCAGTTTTAAATGGAGTGTTACTATAAGATTGATCATTTTCTGACTAATTCAGGTTTTAAATGGAGTGTTACTAGATTACTTCACAAGATATTTTAAATAAGACAGCTACTTTGTGACCTAGGCCAGTGCTTTTATGAGATTAAGTTCTCATCACTATCCAACACAGCTATCTGTACTTTAAAACTGAATGTTCAGAAACAGACAAATGCTCAAAAATATTTCAAAAGAAACCTTCAAAAAATACCTTTTCACCAGAAATCCATAAAATAATTTGGAAAAAAAGCTGATCAGTTTCACAAAATATGTCCGACACAAAAACACAAGATATGTATAAAAATTCCTGAAAATTATCAAAGATCTTTCCTAAATACATGAGAAATACAGTTTCATTGGAATTCTGTAGACATGGTATCACAAACACACCTTTAGATTCCTGTAGATAACAGCAGAAGTGAATCGTGGCCAGACGCTAAACTTATTCTCCTACCTGGTATATTACTTCACTACAAATCACCATTTAAAAAATTCGGAATGAGGTTTTTTTGGCAGACGTGATACTCCTTCGACAGACTTTAAATCTTTAGGCAGACGTGAAATTTTGTGGCCAGATGTACAACTATTCTCCTCATATCTACCTTCATTACAAATTTCACAATTCCTCCAGAAAACAACAGATGTGAAGAACTTTGACGGACGCCAAAATACACTCTCTTACCTCTCTTACCATTTTTACAATTCCTCTAGATAAAGCAGAAGTGAAGTTTTTAAGCAGACGTCTCTCCTTCCATAGACATGAAATTCTTGATCTTAAGAAAACAATTCTCATATACCTTGTGTCTCACTTCACTACAAATTGCACAATTCAGATAACAGCAGACGTCAAATTCTCAGGCAGAAGTACAAGTATATTTTCACCTTAATGTCTTACTTCACAATCGTGCAGATAATGGTCTAAGTAGAGCGAGTGAGGGTGGAACAATTTTGGCGCGTAAAGTATTTTACACGTTTAACATGAAACCAATCTGTCGAGTGATGTTCTTCACGTCACAGAACACATTTGTCATGGTAACCTGAGAATGGCATTATGGGATTGCCAGCCAGATACGAGAAAAAGATTACACACAAGGATGAAAGAGAATATATTCAAGATAAAGTTACGAAGAAAGGTTATTATAATTATAATATATTGAGGTACTAGGTGCTGCCTGCTGTGTTCTTAAAAAACAGGAATCGTGATTCAAATTTCTCCCAGTGTTCTAAAAAATATGGCTTTTGTGTATAACTTAAGGTTAATTTTGATTTTTTCATTTTTCCAATTTAGTTTTGGTTATTAAATCTTTTCTCCAAGTGTTCACAAATTTGAGGTCAATTCCTATTTTTCCATTTTAGTTTTGGTTATAAATCATTTCTCCCAGTGTTCAACAATTATATTGTTTTTTTTTCAACTTTGAAATGACAGTTTTTGTTCCATTAAAGTCAGTAGAGGGAGTAATCCTCCATGAGCTTCATTTTCAAAAGAGTCTGATTTTCAAACCTTTTTTTCCAACTCTTCATTAAGATTTTGATATCAATACTTCAAAATATAACTAGTAGTTTGGGGCATACTTCCACTTTCAGTAACAGAAAAAGATGGATAGAAATTTTGCATACATGGTACAGCCTGGAGTATCTGTAGTTTGGTGCACACCCGCCACTTTAAGAAGCCACTTTAAGAATAGTTGTAAGAATTACTTCTAAGAGTTGTAATGTTAGTCATGTATCTGGTACAATAATTACTACCGAATATCTAACCTACTAACACAAGTCATCTGGTATTTCAGGGTCTGAAAAAACTATAACATTACACAACGTGGGAACCTTTTTCTGGCTCAAAAACTTCACTCTGGGTCAAATACTTTCCAGGGTCAGTTTTTACATTTATTGGTATATTGTTTGAGCTCCACTGAGGCAAGAGTATCTGAACAAACAAAGTCACTTTGCATGAAGGATTTGGAACTTTCTTTTGACTGACCAATCTAATGTCTTTGATTCTGATATATCATTTTTGAAATAAAAAATAAGTCAGCCATTACTCAATTCCAAAAAATATGCCACTCCCTAAATTCCTTCTAAAAAAAAACAAAACAAGTTATTGGTACCATTTTGTAAGTTGTAGTTAATGATGTCCTTGTTTCTGATTAAAATCATTAAACCTCTTGAATATTTCAAACCTGGTACAACTCATATATCAAATTGCCATATTCTCAGTCAGCTAAAACTCCTCAATTTAAACAGAAATGCCACTCCCTAAATTCCTGAGAGACCCGGTACCAATCTACAGTCAGAATATTCTCAGAATTTATCAAAGAGAATATGAATATGATAATGTTGTTACAATCTGATCTAGAAATAACACTTCTGCTAAAAATATCAAAATATCTATTTTTGAAGTTGTTGGAGGGTTACTATAGCGATTACTATCAGTATCATCAAGTACATATCCCAGTCACAAAACTTAGATCAGTAAGAATTTCAAAATCTTTGGTGAAATGATGGTCCAATAGGATGACTGGCACACTAAAATAATCAGGTCACTCATTATTTGCGAAACAAACCCCTGGGCTCATGTCAAGAAAAACTTATCATAACACCCAAATTGCTAATCTAAATGTAGAATCCACCCACTAAAAAATCTCCCAAAAATATTTTATATTACCCTCAGTATCTTGTATCAGGCCTAAAATCTGACATATTTTCAAGATGAAAGAAGGAGGGTAGAGATAGGAATATTAATTTCAGTCTCGTGCCAGCTGATAGAATCTCCCTAGTGACCAGATGTTTTTCTGATCAACGTAAAAAAAATGAAATCTAACACCTTTAATTGCCTTCTGCTCCATATATTTCGGCAAAAATAATATTTTATGTTGTCAAGGGGTGAGTTAATATCACTAAGTCCATTAAACTATCGTAAAATGGTTGAGTACCTCAGATTTAAGACAAGTTAGTAGGAAAACAGGAAAGTATATTTTGATGAGGGTCAGGTATTTTACAAATAATAAATTTACAAGGTCAGTTTTTCTTCTGTTAAAACATTCCTTCTGATCACTGTCATTACTCATCTTGAAACAAAGTTTACAAATTTCTTATTTCAATAAATTTGACCATTAACAAATAGGAGTTATAAGGGCTACTATAATGCATTTTCCTTTTTGCCCCACCCCCCTATTGCAACTGATTTGTACATTTGTGACATAAATAACCCAACATGGCAGAACAAGTTATATGAGTAAACTTGACCATTAACTAATAATAATGTGAAATGGGATAGGAGTTTTATGACCTAATATTTTGCCCCACCCCACACAGCTGATATGTCTATGCTGGCAAAATGCGATTGACATCAAATATGAACCCTTGTGTCAAAATGACAGAACAGGTTATCTATCCCTGGACCATTTAAGATGCCATAGTATAATGAATGAGTTCTTGAATTTTCTTGAATTGTAGTAAAACAATAATTAATATACTGAACACATTTTCTAGTAAGTGAGAATTTGCAAGGACAGAAACACAAGAACACTCCTTTATGATTTAAAACTGTCACAGAATCTTAACATCCACAGCCAGTCTTTACAACAAATGAGATTTAAAACAGCAAAATTTCATAATTACAACAGAATGTCCCATTCAAAGTTCAGATTTAAAAATCTCATGCAGTGTTAATCCTAACTTAATTTGTAAAAATATTGAAAACATTCAAAATGTAATATTATGATCTTGTCAAAACATTGGAATCTGTGCCTCATCAAATATAAACTTTTCCACATGTTTTAAATTCACAAGAATTTTCAAGAATTTTCCAGGCTAAATTATATAATTTTTCGTACATGAAGAGAGAAATAAACCAGGTCAAACTGTGACACAATATAAGAGAAATTGATGTTACAGCCTTCTTTTCTGCACATGCAAATGAAGTCTGGCAACACTGTGCAGTGTGCAATGAATGACAATTTCTAACTGTTGAGGGATCTTTAACGTGCACAGTCTATAGCACACAGTGCTTCATTTTATTGTCCCATCGATTGATTTGACACTTTTTCCATGTCATTCCCTCCTACATGCATCACTGACACAGGAAGAAACCAGGTCTAAAATAAACCAAAGAGGCCAGAAATTCCACAGTTCAGACTGGTAAAAACTCATAACTGTTAAAAGCAGAGTATAAATATTATCATATACATTCTGTTATCTCTCTAAACCAATCATCTTCATTCTGTTCTTTGAGGTTTTTTTACAGAAAATATCTAGTTAGTCTAATAAAACAGATAACATATAAAACTCACACAAAACTTGGTTTCTTTTTTACTCGGAACAAAACCTACTTTGATAAACAAAACTTCAGAAATCACGAGTGAATGAGGAAACAAAACTAAATGAATGAATCAATTCTTTATTTTCTCTCTGATAAAAATCAACTGAAATTTTGAAAAATCGGGAAGTTTGTATCATATTTATTTCATTTGTAACAATAAATTCATTCATTTTAATTTTCCATGAAATACAGAAACAATGGTGGTTTTATTAAACAATTTATCATCATTACACTTCCAAATCCTTATTTTACACGAAATGAAATGTGTACACCCTACTAATCTGTTCCTGATTGGTCTCATGAATGGAAATGACATGATTTTCAATGAAATTATTTTCTCCATTTACATAAAACTGAGAACTTCAGAAGTATTACATTATGTTATTTTACATGAAATTCTTCTCAATAAAACTGAGAACTTCAGAAGTATTACATTGTGTTATTTTACATGAAATTCTTCTCAATAAAACTGAGAACTTCAGAAGTATTACATTGTGTTATTTTACATGAAATTCTTCTCAATAAAACTGAGAACTTCAGAAGTATTACATTGTGTTATTTTACATGAAATTCTTCTCAATAAAATATCTATCTCAGTATATTAATATAGAAATAAACAATTTTATATTCACAGATCAATATTAAAATTAACTCCACCTTATTTTTATGAAACAGGTGTTTATATTTGTGACCTTGGCCAGTGTTTTAGTTTTGATAAAAATACATGAATTGTGGTATTGAAATACGCCAATGAAATAAAAAAAAAAGAGACGAGACAGGTATAAAAGACTGTAATGAAATGGATTTTGTCTTCCGTCTTTAGGCACTCCAGTGTTAGAAAGTGCACATTATATATTACAATTACAGGTAAACAAAGCTGTACACATGGTAACAATAAAAGTATATTTTTTGATAAAATAAAATGCACTGAAACCAGAAGTTTAACAATTCACACTTATAAATCACAGGTTTAGAGTCAAACAATGTAGAACATAGGTCAGACTTAATTCAAAACACACCCTGATAAAATAATGAAGTTATTTTTTTTATTAAATTATAATTTATCTTCAAATTTATTCATTTCAAGTGTTTTAACATTTCATGTATTTTATTTTAAAGTTAAATTGTTTAATTTCACTAAGCCGTCATCAAAATTTTTAATAAAATTCTTTCAACCATAAATATGTCTTTTTTTTCTTACAATTATTTCATAAAAATTGTGAAAAAGTAAAAATTCACATTGAGAAAAGTCACTTTAATTATGATAAAAACTCTACACTGTCACAGAGCTAATATAGGCAAACAATTTAAAGGGACAGATGTGCCATTTTGGGGGGTTGATTAGTCTTGAATATATGAAACTAGTCTTTAGAAGTATTAGAAAGAAATGTACGAAAATCACATAATTCCTTTAAAAAATATTTCAAACTATGAATTTTACTCACTATTTCAGGTTCAAATTTCAACAGTGAGCTGTGAACACTATTACTGATTAGCTCAGCTAAAAAACTCCAGTTTCTAAGACTAAAGTATGATTGGTTAAAAAAATGGCCTACCTGTCCCTATAAAACAATAAATCTATATTTTTAACGAAACTCTACCTTTCAGTATCCTAAATCTACTGAGAGTTTAAAATCATTAATGATATTACAGACCTAGTATTATATAAGAATGTTATTTAGAATAATTCTATACAAGTTTAATAGTTGACCCATCTATAGAGACAGCTGTTACAGCAAGCTAGATAGCGAAAACCTGATTATCTACAAACTAAGTGCACGTTGTTTTTACTGCATTCTCATATCATGACTCATTTCTAATATTCTTTACTTTATAACTAGCAGGGAAATTTGCAACAATTTCTGTTTTATCTAATGAGTATAATGTTCACATCCTGCAGACTAGAGTTGCTGTTTTATAACATTTTGAGATGCAGAGATTCAAAAGAGTTTTTCTATCATTTTGTGCATCAGAGACACATTTCTCTCCAGTTATTTAATGTTATAAAACTGTACACATCTTGATGACTGGTTATTAAAGAATTAAATGTTGGTCTCACTAGTATAATTGATGTGTAAATGCAATGATAACATGATAAACTGAATAAATGATAATCTTAAAACATTTAGCTTAAATAACAGAAGATGATAAAATTATGGTATATCACTCCTGATTTTTATTTTACACAATGTTTCAACAATTTACATGATGTACATGGAAACCAACAGTACCTAAATGCCTGTCTTGACGCTGGAGTTCGTATCCAAAACACATGTCAACAGAATTTGATAAGTTTTAGATCCCAGTCTGGGGTACCAACTAACATCCCAAAGGGTACCTGAAAAGCTAATTTGATTTATATGTCGACCTCTTTCACTTTGTTTATTGTCGGAGAGAGAGAATCAAAGAAAATGTGTCTGATGACTCAAAAGAGTTGTAAACCATGGCTCTAGTCTTGTGTAGTCTTAACAACTAAGCAATAATGAGACAAGTCTAAGCAATATAATGTGTAGTCTTAACAACCAAGCAATATAATGTGTACACCTATAATATTCAAAATATTTTACCAAAAGCCCAAATAACTAATTTTTATAAAAGTGAACACCTACTCGAATTCACAAATTACAAGGGTCAACAAGCACCTGAACAACTCGAATTCACAAATTACAAGGGTCAACAAGCACCAGAACCCTAAAAAAAAATGAAATGAAAACTTACGCTGAATCTATTGTGCGTGCCACGTGTCGTACAATATAAGTCAGAACTATTTAACAAGAGTCATACAGTGTAATAATAGTTCATGCTTCAATTCATACATCAATATACCTCACTGTTACCTCGCTATCACCTTGTATAATGTAATATTTTATTATTTAATAGAACAGTAGTTATATAAACAGAAATATTAAAAACAGAACCTAAAAAAATCATGATGTTATTGTATATCACTTGATAACTTCATTTGTTTCCCTTTCACCTCGAAATCCAAAGGTAAAACCTGCAAATGTTCCCCTATTGCACACTGCATGGCATTGCTTGTCCCAATCAGGTGGAGAAAAACAAGATATAAAACTCCATTTCATCAAAAGGTAAAGCTGTGTATTAGAGATGTATTCTGTCGTCATTCTCACTAACGCTTGCCATTCCCCAATAAAACCTGCCCACAAGTTCTAACAGCACCCCCTCTCTTAAAAATTATAAGATAAGGTGATTAAATGATGTGGAAGGAAATTAAATGCCACCCCACTAGTCCTAACCATACCCTTTAATAGAATAGTTGAAATACCCTCCCCTACCCCCTCCCTGTCTATAAATTAAGAGAGTCCAGCCCCACTATCTGTAAAAACCCCTGTATCCTACCCTTGCCTACACACAAAACAATGCTTAGAAAATCACCCCACTCCCCCCCCCGAGCCTCCTAAATATTGAAAGATGAAGGTGTTAAAATGATGTATTATCTGTAAACAAACAAGATATATCCCACCCTATTACCTCACAGTTAATCTTGTTTATCTCTGGTTTAACTCGTTATAACATCAACCTTCAAAACATCTTCAAACTTGTGACTAACTCATTTACTAGCCAAAATTAGCCGAGTCTTTTTTATAATTAGCATATTATAGATCAGAGTAACCTGGACGTCTTCAATTTTAATTTTAGATTTTACTTTAAGAAACAGTCTAGCTAGTGGCATGCCTTAGAGGATACCATACCAATATACTCATGAGATATCAGTCTGTTTGATCTTATTTCATATAAATATAGAGTCCGCTTTATCATTTTTATTTCATTGACTATTTATTCAAAAAATTTTGGCTCAAATGATCCCAGACAGTTTTGCTTTAACGAAGTTAAACCCACTCCAAATCTGATATAACCATTGATAACTAAAAACAAACTGTCTTGTAGCAAAAACATCTTGTAAAATTTTACCTGAATTTCCAATAAAACAGAATTCTTAAATCCAATTTCAGTCTAATCACAAAATTATCCAAGTTTTTTCAATCGTAACGCAAACTTGTAAAAAATGAAAACGAAAAATTAAGAAACCAGACTAAAATACTTGAAGAAGATAACTGAAATAACATAACGAAAACGGAAATAGATCTAACAAGCCAGGTGAATGAAAACACGTGATAAACCTATGATGTCTGCTGGCGTGTTTCGTGTCTGTTCATCTGTAAAACACACCAAGATCTCAATGAAATACAGACGTTTCTCAAATCAGCATTAAACCCAACATGTCTACCATCATCTTCAATTATTTTTAAAGATATTTATTTATTTTTCATTAATTCGGTTTTATCCAAAGACTTAATCCAAGTGTCAAAAATGCAGATTTTAAACTCCCACCCGTCTGGTTCTCCTTGAAGCGCAATCTGCATCTTATTTAAAATCTAAGGTGGTTCTTGGCAGATGTTGATTTAAATAAAGATTAAACAGGAATATTCTACATCATATTAATTTGATAGACCCATGCTGACTGAAAAATTGAAAAGAAGACCAATATTTTTCAAGGTTTTTTTTCCTGGTTTTAGAGGAATCTGTTATAAAGTTGATCCTTGGCCAACCCCTTGCCTTCTACAAGGATAACAACTTAGGTGCACATGGATCTTTTCTTCCAGCTGATCCTTGGCCAACCCCTTGGCTTCTACATGGATAACTACTTAGGTGCACATGGATCCTTTCTTCCAGCTGATCCTTGGCCAACCCCTTGGCTTCTACATGGATAACTACTTAGGTGCACATGGATCCTTTCTTCCAGCTGATCCTTGGCCAACCCCTTGGCTTCTACAAGGATAACAACTTAGGTGCACATGGATCCTTTCTTCCAGCTGATCCTTGGACAACCTCTTGGCTTCTACAAGGATAACAACTTAGGTGCACATGGATCCTTTCTTCCAGCTGATCCTTGGCCAACCCCTTGGCTTCTACAAGGATAACAACGTAGGTGCACATGGATCCTTTCTTCCAGCTGATCCTTGGACAAAACTTCAGACAATGATCTTTCCTGGATTATACCTATACATTATTACTGGGTCGACTGGAATAAGACTTCATGATCAGGACACCTAGTTTGGATTGAATGAATGAAGTTCTACATTCAACTTTTCTTCTCTTTATTGGGGTAGTGATGATATGCATTGCCATGCAGTGTATAATGAGGGAATTTTTTTTTTTTTTTTTTTACTATATTCAAGGTATTTTTACATAACCAATATGCTAAGCCAAGACCTATTTTACAAGACCATCACTCTGAGCTAAGAATCCCAACAAGCGTATTCATGAAACAGTCTACCTTGTTGGTCTCATAGGCTTTTAGACTTTGACTTCTGCATTAGTATTCGGATAAATGTATATCAGTTTTCTCATTGTGATTCAGGAGAGTGTCATATTTCTACAAGCTAAAAGTATTTCTAATATCAAAGAATAATGGCGGAAATAGGTCTGATAGATTACTGCAGGCAATATGTGTTTCGTTCCAGACCTTATTTTACACGTGTTTGACCTTTTTGACCTCTTGTAGACCCATTCTGATTGACTAGGTTTACAAGTCTCTATTACTAGAAACCCGTGAACTCTCTAGAAAACTGTACTCTTGACCTGAAA
Source organism: Lottia gigantea (assembly GCF_000327385.1). Lineage (NCBI taxonomy): Eukaryota > Metazoa > Mollusca > Gastropoda > Lottiidae > Lottia > Lottia gigantea. The sequence goes on from NW_008707309.1 coordinate 322,205, forward strand.
ATACTTTTGTGATTTAGTCAAAAGATGGCGATGTAGTATTCAATGAAAACAAATTGTGAGAAGACAGCAGACTGCAGATCATAACTCACAAACCTCTCCTTGTCCATGTCAGACGGCATGATAGCTGCACATAAACCAAAATGACCTTAATTTAATTAAGTTTGCCGAGACAGTTAGAATGACATGAATTAAAGAAGGAGCTGAAGTCTATATGATGCATCATTCCTCTGAAACCAGTGAAACAAGTCTAACTAGGATAGTCTTCAAGGTTGTTCCATGTTTATCTGGACTAAATACCCTGTACCTATAAGACTAAATATCCGTACAAGCAAGACAGTTCCTTTAATCAAAACCTTGTCCAAAGAACAGCAAGATCGACATTAAAAGTTGTATAGTAGGAATTGAACTGACACTATGTGTGAAACTGTACCTATCACCATACATATTATTTAATCAAGGTTAGGAAAGAGTCAGTAAGTGTCATCTCAATAATTTCATGCTACATAAAACAAATTACTAGTTTCCTGTACATTACATGTTATCTTCAGGCCTAGATAAATATTGGTACATATAGACAGATACCATGACAACTGGAGGATGTTCTAGTCTGCTTCACTGACAAGAAAACACCCCTAGTTTACGAACCTGACAAAAACTATTAATTGGGAACTAAGATGACAATGAAGTTGTGATTTCAGAGTATGTAGGGGTCAACTCAATATTTAAATGCTGATGTTAATGTCTCATCTGGTTTTGAACTTCCAAGCTATCAGTTTACAAGGCTCTGAATAGAGTCATTCAAAGATAAGGTATAAATGACAATAAAAAACATCTTTATGCAATAAAAACAAGTTATAGAATAGGATCATGTCATGTGACAGGGTTGTAAGACTGTAAGATGTCAACTACCAACATGTTGAGCTACTTAAAAAATTTCAAATGATAAAATGATAATTTGAAGTAATCTGTTATCTCAGTATATCACAGTCAGAAGATAATAAAATACTAAAACTGACAAATGTACTATCATTTATATACTATATTAAAATTCATAAAATACTGCGGCCAGTTTCTAGAAGAATTGAAATAATACTTCCTCTTACTCTCTTTAAATGTCTTTCAATGAATAATTTTACTATAAGATTTGAATGACATTTAGAAGCGAGGAGCACATATAAAACACAAGACAATAATTATGGGATAAAACACACTTCTTTAATACATGGGTACATAACATTACATCTGATGATGACATGTGTAACTTGAGTTGAAATGTTATGTATCCATGTATTAAAGAAGTATGTTTTATAAATATTGTCTTGTGTTATATATGAATGATTTTGCTGGATTCCCACCACATCATATGCTTTTTAAAATTTTCCAATCTATCTCGCTGACACAATCTAAATTAAGAACACAAAGCTGAGAAAGGCAGAATGCACGGTTAACAAAACCCACAGTTTACAGAACAGATAAGTTAGAGTGTTGAAAGTTAAGATTCTAAATAAACAGCATGATTCCAGTAGAATTCCACCCATTCCTGGAGATTCTCAGACATTATTTCAATAGTTGTCTGATGGAAGAATAATATACAGGAATTTGTATTGCTGTGTCTTGACCTAAATAGTCTCATTAACTCAGAAAGAATTTGGTTTCTAGTAGTGGAAATTTGAAGCGATATAGTCTCACTTCATCAGAATAAAATTGGTCTATAATATGAGAAGTTTTGCAAGTATGAGTTTTTTATCCATATATATCTTGTATAAAACTAACTCTTGTGCATTTAACTTCCAAAATTTTTTTTATACAATTTTAATTTGATTTCTGTGCTTACTTTTTAGCATTTTATTGGGATAACGAAAACAGGCAACATGTAGAATGCAATTTATCAAATTCACCATGACAACATCAGCTTTCTCTTTCTATTTTCAACTATCAAGAGATCTTTAATCCAAGTGCAGTCAGACGTTTGGGACTATTAAGTATATAGTATACAAACATAGGTAAAACTGTTTTGACAGCTGTTAGAATTTCATAGATATTCAGAAATACTGGTCAGACTTGCAGGAATTGTGGTACCTATCTCTCACACCTGGCTATTTCATGTAAATACTTGAACTATCAGGAACTGTGGTACCAATACCTGGAGATTCTATATAGATCTTTGTTAACATATAATATCACACAGGGCTGCACTTGTTTTACACGTCCATCTCCCTCAGTGGTCATACTTGTTTAACACTATAACACGCCATGATGTCAGTTCAACTCACACCTCTACTAGACTAGACTAAAAGTCTAAGGTAACAAACAACTTAATAAATACATTTATCAAAGAATATTCTGGACTGTATTTTTACTCATATGTTTACAAAAAAGTGAACTGGGTTTTTAATTTTGAACTGCCTTTAAAAATATCTCCACTTTCAACAAAGGTTTCTGGTGTAACAGTCTGGAATCTTTATAGACAGCATTTTCTTGGTTACAGTCAACCAAATGGTGGTTGTGTTCTATACTAAAAGGTACTATTTAAGAACTAATTTCGTCCATTGTGAAAAAAAAGTATGGTCCAATTACTCATCAGAACAATCACAAATTCTTTGAGTGTAACTGTAATGAAGACAACCAATTAGCAGACTATTAAAATTCCTGAATTTCAGTTCCCTTCTGAAGACAACCAAGCTGGCCAGTAAATATTAGCATTTAAACAAACTTCTCAAAATCAAACTCTCTTGTGAAGAAAATCTTTCTGTATGAGTAACAATTAGCAATATCATAAAATTCCTGAATTTTAGTTCCCTTCTGAAGACAACCAAGCCAACATGTGCCAATTAGCACACTCAAAATTCTTCAATTTCAAAAGTTCAACTCTCCTGTGAAAAAGAACTGCTCTGTGCCAGTACCAATTAGCATTTAACATTCTTCAGGATTAAAACTATCTTGTCAAAAACTCCTAGCAATTAGCATGCTGTTAAGATTCCTGACAAGAAGATAAGATGAAGAACATAATAATTATCATACCATTAAGATACTAGAGCCTGTTGGTCATCTTGAACCAGCTGGTCAGCGTGGCAGTGTGAATTGAAGGCTAATTCCACTGGACAACTGTGATAATTAATCAGGTCTTGTATCTGTCTGGATAATCAGGTGTACCATTATGTAGTTTTGATTACCTAGTGAATTGTCAGAGTTTAACCAATATTATGCTTCTCTTGGTGCTGCACCATAGTGTTCGATAGAGGCTAGTATATAATGAAAACTGATAATTAATCAAGTCTTCGGTAGGTCTGGATATTCAGATGTACCATCATGTAGTTTTGATTATCCAGTTCTAGGAGTTTGAACCAATGTTAGGTGTCTGTAGTAATAGCAGCAAGGTGTTCAGGAAAGTAAAACAATACAGCAGCAAACACAAAAGTGGAAAAAACTTTGGAAAATAGTAATCCAAAAATTAATGTCCTCACAAATATAATTCTGACGCCAAATTTTTCAATTTGGTTCCAGCAAAATTGTCTTCAATGACCTTCCTCAACATTTTTTAAGTCATAATTTTGAAGTCCATATATCAAAGAGTTTGAGAGTTAACAACGCCATCTAGTGACAAGCTGTCAGCTATTAGACTGGTCATTTCAGGACAAGTGAAATATTTAAACCATCAGTTGGTTCCATCAAATTCCTATAAATCTGTCAGTGGCACCAGGCAGCCTGACAAATTGAGACTATAAACTACATTTTATTACTGACCAATACCAAAACATGTTTTTAATGACTTTAAGAGATAAGAACCCACATCTTAGTTGCTTCACGTTTTTGACAATGTGAGCATTATGAGCCCTATATTGAAACCTATAGCAACATTTTAATTAAAATGCTAAAATGCTATGAAATATAAGAGCATTTATACATTTTTTTTTTGGGACAACCTGGTGATAAGAAATTAAAGAAGACTTGAACTTTAGGAGGTGAAAAGCCTTACTTGGAAAAACTGAACTTAATTTTAGTGTTCAAGCCAGCGGGAATTTTTGCTCAATCAATAAAATTAATCGTAAATCAAATTTACTTTTAATAATCCTTTAGCGACATTTTAGTTTTATTATCCAATCAGATTATGGTATTTCTTGACAGCTGAATTTTTAGAAAAAAAGGCGCAAGATCATCACTTTCTCTTTCACAATGTCAGTCCACAAAATGACTTAACCCTTTTATTACAAAAATATGACATCTAAAATATCTATCAACAAATTCTATTATTCTGTTATTTTGCTTAAAATTTTACAAGTTTTTGAGATCACACGTCTATAGAAATGAACTTCACTAAATGTTTTTATATTTGCTCTAAAACTGTCTTAATTCTTTAGCATTCTTTTGTTAAAACGACTTTTTCACCCTGAACAAGTAATCTTTAGATTATGACAAAAATTTCTCCCCTTTTTATCAGTAGAGTAAGATAAATATTTGCCCCCCTTAACGCCTCATATAACCCACGCCTCATCATTGCTTTTCAACTGAGAAGATAGTTTGAAGTTTTGGTCTATAAAATGCTTGACCTAACAAGAATGTGTGGAGATTTATAATCCACCCTAACCTTTGTAAGTTGACACTCATAATGAATATAAAATGTTCTGTGTATAGTATTTGGTGGACTAAGATTGAAGGTAAGATAGGATGACTAAAACCCTGCCCCTTCAATTTCACCCCTTACCCTAAATAACATAATCTAAATATAATATTCGAGGGGTTGTTTACACAGGGACAAAAGTACATATACACTAAGACAACTCTGAAGATATGTTTCTATGCAATCATTTACACTCTTATTGGTTATTAAGGTAACTCTTTAACCTAACTCAGACTTACATGAAAACTAAAATTATTTTGCAGGGTAATGATCCAGCTCTCAAAGGAATATAAAATATTTAGAAGTAAATATTAAAACTCAGAAAAATACAAATGTTTGTCAAAAACAACACTGAAGTGAATAAAATGGATATAATTTTCTTCAAACTAAAAAGAGAAAATGTAAAAGGGTTGCTTCTCCACGGTAACACTGAGATAATGAACCTAATAGGAAATAATTTTCACCAATTTAGCCATACAAAGACACTTAATACAGACAGACATTTAGCATTTAAGAAGTTTTTAAACTATTTGTAAAATGACAGAACATGCTTGTCAAATTCATGATAAACAATAAACGACATCAAAATACCAGGATGTACACGCTGGACAACATTTATACATGTTCCACGGAAAAGGTCAATGAAATTTGTTCACAGATAAAACAAAGGGGCCCTGAAACATGAATAACATTCCATAAATTATCTAAATATATCAATGAAATGGAGATTAAATATCGCCCAGGGCCATCTTCAAACTTTGAGATTCTCGTCTTTTTTTTTATTTCACAAGGATAACATCATACTTTCTCAAGGATCCTGTCTATCAGCTGGTCCCGTCATAGTGTCTATTAATATATTAATGAAATAGAGATTTAATATTGCCAAAAGCTTTAAACTTTTAAATTATCACGTTTATTTTACCAGGGTAACGGCATGCAAACATTTTTTTTCATAGATTTCTGGTTGTTTTAAAACAATAAAACGTTATCTTTACCTTCTCCGTTAAAAATAAACATCCTAAGACAAAATACAGCTACTTATAGAAGAATCACTGACTCTTTTCCAAAATCAGTTAGTCATTCAAAAGTTGAAATATTTCTTGTCAACAATCACCAAGTTATTTAAGAAATGGCGAGAAACTGTGAGTGAATTTGTGAGGTAATAATGTTGGCAGACGACAAACAAACCCCCACCCACAGTCAACACAACACTGACCCTGCTTATTATCCACGACAACTCAGCCCTTGGCAAGTAATTTTTTCATTGTCTATAGAATTACCAGAGCCATTACCCTGACCAAATACTGATTAGAGTAGATATAGGTAATCGTACAAGCGTTAAATTGGTAGTGATGGGTCATTATGACAGGGTCAGTCTAACATTCCTGGGTCAAGTTTCTTCAAAATTGTATGAAACATCTTCCCTACAGCAAGAATCCAGCCAACCAGCTGTAATTTTATACAAATCTCACTTTTCCATGCTTGAAGAATTTTTGGTCCATTTGGTCTACTTAGATATATTGGAACAGATTGGAATAAGTTTAAAGTGGTTGATGTCCTACTTTGCTGCTCCTCCATAGGCTAATGAAAACTGCAACGCTGCGCTGTGTGCATTAAGGGGAATTATGCTTTTAACATGTCAGCCGTGACTAGATCACTTACAGAGGAAAACAGGTTGCAAGATCTGAAGTAACATCATGACCAATTCCATGATTGAAACCTAGAAACTGTCTCCTACCTTAGATAAGCAAGAGAATTTTCTATCAAAATAAAATATCTGAGTTGACACTATCTGATTACAAATTCCACTGTTATCTGAACTTGTAAAGAGTGTATTATCTCAACTAAATGGACCATCTTATGTCAGGTATTCAACCTTTTGGGTCAAATTTTATCTTTTTAATATTTTTGACAATAAATGACCTGTTTTAATAACAACACTTGAGGGTGTTATCAGACACTTTCAGCTTGATCAAAAATTGGGTCATACTTTTAACATCTTAGGTCCCCTGTAAAAATGAGATTAAATTTTTGCCGACTGGTTCAAAAACTAGGTACATCTTTTTAAGGGCTGAAGCTTCATATAAAATTTAGATCTTTTAACTATTAACCAGTTAGATCACAGTATTCTAGTAAAATCTTAATCAGGTTGTAAAAACAAGTTTTATACACTTGATTTGAAGTTTCATCAAAACTTTACCTCAATGACCATCTACAGAACAGCTTGAATACATCAGCGAAAACTAAATGGTTTTCAGACACAATTGAGAGACAGAAAGAATATTTTCTGACAATAATAATTGGTAAAGATTGAATAGCAGAATAAGAGCCATATGCAGCACTTTGCCTTATTTTTTAATAAAGTTATACTTAAGTCGAACTTTAGGTATGCAACGGTTGATCTTTACAAAAGTCGTGCTTAAATATAGAAAATGAAAGCCTTAATCCTAACTTTGTAAAGTTCGACTTTAGCCAAAGTTCAACTTTAGCCAAGGTTAGAGCGCTAAGTATCTTCTAAGCTAATCTGATCTTAGTTTAGATTGTCAGACTTTGAAGTAAATTGTTATGTAAATTCACAACGAAATCTAAATTGAAACACTGCAAGGAATAACCATCAGAAAAAGACAGTTTCTATCATTGTATGGTAATCTTGTCTGAGATTAATTCTATTTTAATGACTACAGTGGACTTGAGTGGAATAATCTACAGACAGAACGTATATTCATGTAAATAAATAAAACAACTACTAACAATCTGAAACGCAAAACAAAACCAACATTTTGGCAAAACATTGGTAGCAGATAATGAACCTTTCATATGAGGAAATAAATCCATTATAAGCGAGTATTTCATAATGAAAAGTGGTATCAGGTGTAGAAGAGTAAGCATACCCTGTCTGGTGCCACACCCGTCAATTCTATTGTGGTGTTCAACATTGCTTTGGACATATATGGAGTAATATTTTTATTATAAATTATAGATGGTAGCAATTCCAGGATGAATCAAAGATATTTATATTCAATGCTAATTTGGTCTCCTGTCTGAAGAAAATATTCCAAATAAATATTATTAGCTATGATATACAGGCATTAATATTCATCTGTATTCAATTATACAGACAAATATTCCTAACAATGTTATATCAATAGACAATAAAGTCAATGGGGAGCTGTGACAACTTACTCCCTAACCTGGGGGTGTGTTGGGGTGAACAAGGTCTTATCCAAACAGGGGTCGTGATCCTACAGATGCATATTTAAACCTTAATAATCAATTCTAATGATTGACCAATCAGATGACTGGAACACTAATTTCATCTTATATTAAGAATTTGAATATGAGGCAATTGAAAATATTTAGATATGACAGACAAATTAATTCCTTCCAAACCCCACCCCCACTTCAAACCTTACTTCCAAACCCCACCCCCACTTCTTCCCGGATATAATGTGACAAAAGATGAAAAGGAATAATATTACCATTAACTATACTAATTATCTGGGTCAAACTGAATATTAATTATAAATTCTGAATAAATTCTCATCCAGACCTACCTAAAGGTCACGGCATGATTGACATGAGGGTAGAAAGTGAGTGACAGGTCTGACCTCTGACCCCTATTATTTAAATAATCTTGTCAAAATTTCAATTAAATGAAACATTATCCCATAACAGTGAATTAATAGACTATTGTAAACATTCTAAATAATAACTATCAAAATATTTCTACCTCTCTCTTTTATTATAAATAAAGATACAGATCGTACTGGGCTGTTCTGTTAATCTCCCTTTACATCTTTGGAATTCAGAAATGCCAAGAGTTACTCTGTCCTTTTCATTATACATGTATAAATAACAATACAAATCGTAAAGGGCTGTTCTGTTAATCTCCCTTTACATCTTAAGTTTCAGAATTCAGAAATACAAATGAATAGTTAATAATTGTGTCCTTGTCATCATAAATGTAAATCAGATCAGAATGGAATTCATGGATTGAAAATAGGAATTCAAGAAAAATGGTGATACAGATCATAAGAGGCTCTTCTGTTAATCTCCCTTTCAGATCTTACAGTTCCGAAAATTCAGAAAATTAGAATGCAATGCATAAGGCTCTTACATCTCATGCTTCAGATTTCACAAATACAAATAGTTACTAGTGTCCTTCTTTTACATAATGATATGTAATATGTAATGTTGATTTAGATACAACAGGCTCTGATAACAGCCACAGGCTTTCACCTTTCATCAAAAACTAGGTCAGAATAAACATAGTTAAGGATTATAAAATAATAAAATAAAAATCAGAACTATTAACAGTCCATCAAAATATCTACGTCCATTTGTTCTTCATGTCAGAATTTAATGAGAAAAAATTCATCATGGGTCCATAAATGTCAGAGAAAACAGAAGATAAAGTAGGTAGATGTCTGATTGAACAACTGTTTCATTTATCATAGTGAAAACTAGCCTGGACTGTTAACATGGTCAGAGCAAATTACTTTCTCACTTTTTATTTTCGTTCTCATATCTAACGTTCTTTTTAACTCAAAAGTTTGCTTTTCTGTTTAAAAAATGTTCTATTTATGATTGTAAAAACTAGTGCCACTGTAGAAGGGTCAAATTAACCATACATTGGACCAATTATACCTTATCTGTGTTTGAAATTTAAAATGACAACTCGTTTTTTCTTGGATGTCATTTTTAACATATTTAAAATATCTCTTACCTATCAACAGATCAAAATAATCCTAAAACTTCTAAATCTGAAATAGAAAATTAAATTTTACTTCAATTTTCAACATGGAATCTAAACCATTGAACACAAGTCCTTCTCTATTTGAAATTTTCTTAATTTCAAAGTCTTTTTTCTAACATTTGCAGATCACTGTCCTTAATTCCATGGGTGGAAAATAACAAGTTAACATGATATCCCAGACTAAGTCCTTAATTTGTTAAATCCTTACTCGAATGGTTGGTTAAACTCTGCTTCCAGAAAGCTGATACCACAGTCTAGATCCTTACTAGAATATTACAATGATCTGACCATATATACTACTGTATATTTATACTGGACAATTAAATTTCTACTGATTTAAAATAACATTAGCCTAATTAATTATTAATTAGCACTAAATACTGATCTGAATTGACAGGTTTTGTTTCAATCCAGGGGACATTTGGCTTAGTGAGAGTTAAATCTAGATTGGATTTGTCAATGTCATTTACTATCTGAGACTCACTTATTGGAGTATTATTATTATCAGCAGGATACTAGGCTAGCAATCACTAGCAGGTTTTTAATCTTCTTAACTATGTAAAATCTATAGAAAGCTTAGTCTGATTATATCAATGTCACTTGCTGAGACAACATGTCATTTGATACTTTAAAAAGCACACTTATATAAAGAGTTGCTGCAAACTGAGAGCCCTTTAGCCAAGTTATCACTTAAGGCTTTTATGAACTTTCATATTTCTCCTGATGAAATATATTCAAAACCTTCTAATGTCACTTGTCAAGGCACAAAAATGAAATCTTTTTTGGGATCACTAGGATCTGATCTTTTGCCAAACATCTTGACATTGATCTTTCTATAAAATCAACTCAATGACTGACATTCATCCAGGGATTTCGTTACAATTCGAGAGCCTTTTTTATTTTTAGCTATATAATCAGTAGATATACAGTTTGTAGTAACTGTTTATATATTATTTCTTATTTGAAGGGAAAGTTTAGGATAGGATCAATACCAATATTCATCAAAGATAGACTTGTAGAAATTTCACAGACACATTCCCTGACAATTTTTCTCTTTAAGTACAAGTTATGTAAACATTTACGAAGGACACACAGTGGCACCAAGCCAATTATATTGTGTCTATGTTATACTAGGGGAAAGACAGAGATTACAAACATTGTTATTATAATATTATTAACACTAATTAACTAATTAGATTTATCTAGCTAATCTTGTACAAACTTCAATTAGGTTTTATCAAAACAGGTGCATACAGGACCAATATGTCACTAAGTGTCTTATAGTACACACTATCCTCCAGAACAATACAATAAAGCCCTGTCTGCTACTAGCAGGGCACATAAAAGATCCTTTGACTGTTGGTAAACTAAAAAGAATAGGAAAATGGTGATGTCCTGGCAAAACTTCGTCATTGCACACTGCATGGCATTGTCAGTCTTCAACCAGGTACAGAACAGTAGGAAGTAAAACTCCCTTCAATTTTCATAATGATACAAGATCCCATGTTCTAGTAAGTATTTTTTATCTCATACAAGAAACCATAAAATTTATCCCTAATCTTAATACATAAATATTTAGATTTTCTCATGAAAATAAAGTGGTTATCAGTGATGGTCTAATGTATATATTAATGGTGATGTTGAGGTACAGGTTGGTACATGATGGTGAAAGGGTTAACATTTAGAGATGGTTTGTAATTACTAGAACAATAGACAACATTCCCTAGTCCATCATTGTCATATACCACATAGTTAAAATAACATTAACACTTTCACCTCCAGATAACACTTTTAATGAATATATCAACCTGGCCCTGTATTCTCAAAATGATCTTGGTACTAGGATAACACTTTTAATGAATATATCAACCTGGCCCTGTATTCTCAAAGTGATCTTAGAGCTAGGATAACACTTTTAATGAATATATCAACCTGGCCCTGTATTCTCAAAATGATCTTAGAGCTAGGATAACACTTTTAACGAATATATCAACCTGGCCCTGTATTTTCAAAATGATCTTGGTACTAGGATAACACTTTTAATGAATATATCAACCTGGCCCTGTATTCTCAAAATGATCTTAGAGCTAGGATAACACTTTTAATGAATATATCAGCAATGATATTGTACCCTAAATGTTAAATTCTAAGGCAAACAAAGACACTGTTCATAACTATATATCAGCCAGATATTTGTGTTGGCATATATTTGTGTTTTTGTGTTGGCAGATATTTGTGTTGGCATATATTTGTGTTTTTGTGTTGGCAGATATTTGTGTTTGCAGATATTTGTGTTGGCATATATTTGTGTTTTTGTGTTGGCAGATATTTGTGTTGGCAGATATTTGTGTTTGCAGATATTTGTGTTGGCAGATATTTGATATTTGTGTTGCCAGATATTTGTGTTTGCAGATATTTGTGTTGCCAGATATTTGTGTTGCCAGATATTTGTATAATTTATTGAAATGAAATGGATTCTAACATCAAATATAAAATCCTCATCACAAAAAACACAATGAAGAACATGAAAAAACAATTGACAAGATACTAAAACTAGTACAATACTTTCCATAAAATTGAAACCATGACTCTAAAGAGCAAGCATTAAGCATCAATAAATCGTCCCAAACGTACCATTTCACTTTAAATTGATTAAAATTTAACCAGAGTTTTAATCTCCGCATGTTAAATCAATCAGCAAGTTTTGACACCAGTCTAGAACAGGAGACAGACACCACAGTAATCAACAACACACTGATTTTATAAATAATTAAAAACTTAATTACTCTAACCACACTGTGTCTGGAAGTTTATTGGAGTTGCACCAACTTGGGTTTTAATGTTGTCTGATAGACAACAAGGTGCATTGAGTTAGAATCTCTTAGAATTTCAACACTCAGTGAATCAGTCAAACTATGTCATATTCCAAATTTGATCATTACAGCAACCAGTTTTAATTAATGTCATCTGAGAGACAATAAGGTGCTGACTGAACTTCTATCAAAAAAAAGTTCTATCACCAAAAGTTGACATCACCAAGGAATTTTAGGTTGTAACATTGTGGTTAAGTAATGTAATGAAAGCACAGGCACAGGCATGTAGGAGTAACCTCTAGCGAGAGAGTATTGTTTGTGCAGTTACATAGGGCTAGCTGCCAGAGAAGATCATCAAGAAACCTAACCTAGGCAGACATTTTGAAACATTCCAGATCAGAGAAATCATTCCTCCTAACTAACACAACCAACTGGAATAAAAACTCAGTAGGGTACTAGTGGACAGATCTACAAATCTGCAGTTTCAGGTGAACCTACCTGGGGGGTATCCACATAGAGAAACTATTTACCTGTAGTTTGTCTTCTGTATCTTGTCTACCTGTATCTCAAGTCTAACTATGTATGAATATAATAGAAAGAAATTCATAGATTTCTGTTTAAATACCAAACCACCTCCATCCCTTCCCTTACAATCTTACAATGCCTGCTAGTGATATGACTGTAAAATCACTGAAACCAATAGTTACCTGTAAATTCCCGTCTTGTCTACCTGATAGAAACCAATAGTTACCTGTAAATTCCTGTCTTGTCTACCTGATAGAAACTAATAGTTACCTGTAAATTCCTGTCTTGTCTACCTGATAGAAACCAATAGTTACCTGTAAATTCCTGTCTTGTCTACCTGATAGAAACCAATAGTTACCTGTAAATTCCTGTCTTGTCTACCTGATAGAAACCAATAGTTACCTGTAAATTCCTGTCTTGTCTACCTGATAGAAACCAATAGTTACCTGTAAATTCCTGTCTTGTCTACCTGTCTCAGTATAACTATGTATTAATATGATAGAAAGGAATGTATTGATTCTGAATAAATACCAACATCATGTTTTAATTATTACTCATTTTTTATTGTCATTTATATACTGGTGAATTTACTGACCTATCACTGTTATAAATCTGGAATAAACCTATAGAATCTAAGACGTTCTAATCAAAATAATTCTGTCTAATGATCTGGATTACCCCCCCTGAAAACATTCCATTACACCATTTGCACTCCGGATATATTTCTAGCCCCTCAGAACAATCAAATCTGTCTACAGGCCTAGGTTTAAATAATAATGATTATACCAATTCATAAGAGCATATTTACTAATATAAGATTCAGATCAAAGACAACTAGATTAGACATAGGGGTTAACTTTCAGACACTACAGGTAAGGTATGTATTAAATCATACCCAGGGTTATTTTTTATGCAACGGAGAAAACTGACCACAATTCAAACATAAATATATTTCTGGCTGAATATTACTATAAAACTTGGTAGATATTAAAATATAATCAATAATAATTATCACTACAGACCATCTGACCTACTTTCCTATATCTATTGCTTGAGGCCAACACATTGGTAAAATCACAGAAACACTGGCTGAGGCATCAGAATCTTTTTAACCTTTACAAAATTTGAACCAAATGCACTGAATAGCCTAACAGACAACTTGCTACAAACTGAGCTCGTCCACTGCCACAAATACACTACATAAATGAGTACCTACAGACCAAGTAACACACTTTCCAGCAATTAGCCTGTTCCAGATCTTGACCACACCCTTCAAATAACCAAGATGGATGCTGTAAGTCCCAGACAATATGACCTAGTCTGAAATATTTCATAATTTACTTTTTAATTAAGGTATTATATGACTTACATGAAGTGGTAAAAAATATGACTCATTATCAATCATAACTTTTATACTATATAACTAGTGAAACGTGGGAGTTTTACACCCTAAAATTTTCCTTCCTATTGGATACAGAAGGGTGGGCAACTACTATATAATAAATTAACAGTCAAATAAACTTCGGATCTTCAAAATCATCAAGAGTAAAAATTTGGTAGTCTGATTGAATATAACAATCAAATATAATTCATATCATCTTTGATTCATTTCAATTAGGTATTAGGTATGTGGCGTAAAATTACAGAGAAAAAGAAGACCAGCCTTCAATTGTACCATTAAAATTCATTTTAACATAGAATAAGATATATGGAGTGAAATTATAGATTATTAAAAGAGCATGGGGTCTTTCTTTAAAATGTAGTAAAATTCTTTATTATTTAGGATTAGGCATAAGGTGCTAAAATACAAACGAAAAGAAGACAGATCTTTCTTCAATATGTTCTCAAAATTATATCTGATTAGTTTCATTTCGTCAAATTACAGACGTCCAGAGCATGGGTCATTTATTAACTATAATAGATTATTATTCTTCGTGAATTTTATCACCTTTTGATATCAGAGTTATATTCAAACTTATTGACTCGGCTGAATTGTGATGGACATGTGAACTTGTTGACCTTTCTGTCCATAGTGACCACTGTCCAGTAGAGGGAGAAACACAAGTCAATAGAACAGCCTGTCTTAACAACCAGCTCATCCATCAATTGGTGTTACATGACACTTGACAACTACATGCTATTCATTAACTGGCTACTTTTCAATTGATATTTCAACAACTTGTCAACTGTTTTGATGGCCATTTGAATCAATCGGATTTCCGTCCTTCCTGAAAACAAGCCCACTGTCTAAATATTACCTTGTGACTTCTGGGAGGGGCTGAGATAAAATGTTCCTCCCTTGGCTTGTAGCAAAATTAGCCTAACCCACTGAACGTTTAAACAAGTAAGCCAATCATTCATTTTGTTGTTGTTGCTGTCCTGGCAAAAAGACAGAAGAAAAGTAGGATGTAAAACTCCAATTAGTCTACTTAGCTGGAAGTAGATATCAACTTTTTGTCTACCAACCAACCATAGACCAATTATAAGTAAGACTCTTCCCCCCCACCCCTGAAACCATAGATAGTTTTCCCCTGTTGACCAGGTGTCTGTTATTGAATTAACTATATAAATGATGTTTTGATAGGTATATGTCAGTTGTCTCCTCATTATTTTACCACTATCATTCTCTTACATGTCCCCAGCTTGAATACTGAAGTTTAATTCACCATTAGACTTGTCAATGTCGAGTAGTACTACTCGATATAATAATGACTTTTCAATGAAGGAGACAGTTTTAAAGCTCAATACACACAAAGTTTGACAGTCCAATGAAAAATTACTTAATCAAATTTAAACTTGTGTCAATTCTTCATCAATATTTTTTCTTTCAGGACAGGTTTAAATCTGAAGAGACAATCTTCACAATGTCAAGCCTTGACTGCAATAGCCACCTTTCAAGTTTCATGTATCACGCAGAAGTTTGTATATGCAGCGATTTGATTGGATTGTTTGCTAGCAAATACAGCCAATCATGATTTTTCAAACAAATATCTCCTGGTATCCATTTGTCTTCAATGAGCAAAAATCAAAACCCCAAAAACACTTTACAGTGGGCAAGAGTATGAACCACACCAAAAACACATGCGCCCGATCTATTGTTGACATCCCCCTGTGGTACCACCCATGGTGTTCCTTTGTAACCCTTATTAGTGTTCCTTAGCACCCTGTGATGTAGAGCACTAGGCCTCTATAGAGTGAACCTTTCTTTAAACCAGTTCAATCAGACCTACATGTTTCTGAAGTTTTTTTTCTATAGAAGACATGTCATGAATTCCAATCACTCTGTTCTATTTCTAGACTAGTATAAGATGGTGTCATTCATTATATAAAAACTCATTTAAATGTCTTCTGAGACATGTTTAGAATATCAATCCCTTCATCAGGACATCTAATATCAAAATCAAAACTTTTATTAAGGTGTAAATAACTGAGGTGTGTGTCGTTTGGTAAATTATCAATACACCAGAACAAAGAAGCGGAAACATGAGGTAAGGATCAAGACAGATAGCTTCATCTACATTCTACTGTATCATCAAAACCTGCAATGTACAATTTTGTACTTGGGGCACAGGCTATTCTTTCACTATGTAAAATATAAAAGTGAGAGGAGGGGATGGCCCACTCGTAGAAACATCACTGGTTCTGTATTACATTATATGTCAAATCTCACCAGATGATAAAATGTAAAATAAAGCCTCAACTCTCTGATGGGAGGTATGTTATCACTTTAACGTGGTCAATGTTCATGATTTTACATATTAATACTATTATCTATCTGATTTACATAAATAATCCACATTTATAACAGATTTATTTAAATATAACTACGACTGACGGTTAAGCTAGAAACTTGGTGTTAGAGGGTGAAAGCCATCACTGGGAAACCTCTGAACACTGCCTGTGGCATCAAATTTTGAGGAGGATTCAAACCAACAGCAATATCCTAACAGACTAACAGTTTCACAAGTCACAATCAACTAACATAAATATTCAAACCTTTTAATGCAAGATAGTTGATAAAAAACAAAGGTTTCACTTCTGGATTTCTTTGCAATAATAGCTGTTTTTGGAGAGTAAATATTTATTGAATTGAATACGAAAATAACAAAATCTGTGGAAGAAACATGGCTATCTTGAACAATATCTTTTATGTATAATTTAAATGTTAAACTGCTTGTCTAATTCAG